>NC_064856.1:110844661-110992576 GCF_024139225.1 Suncus etruscus
CGAAAACTATAGCAAAATTAATATAACTAAAGATGCAGTTTAGAGAGCTGGGAAGATAGCACAAGAGTCAGGGGTACGTACTTTTTAAAAATTTTGGGGGGGTCACACCCAGCAGCGCTCAGGGGTTACTGCTGGCTCTACACTCAGAAATTGTTCCTGGCAGTCTCGGGAGACCATATGGGATACCGGGATTTGAACCAGCAACCTTCTGCATGCAAGGCAAATGCCTTACCTCCATGCTATCTCTCTGGCCCCAAGGGGTACATACTTTTTATGATTAGTACCTGATTTGCTTCCTGTACCAGATGAAACCTGAGCACTGCTGGATATAATTCTGGGTAATTATATCCAGGAGGGTATAATGAGGCTCCTGAGCAATTCTGGAGAGGCTCTGAGGGCGCCCCCAGCATCTCTGGATATGGCCCCGAAGACCCCTGGCACGGTATGGTACAGTTACTTCATTGGACCCAAGCATTAAACTACCTACCCTGTTGGCCAGGTTTCATCAGAGTCCCCTGAGCTCCTCAAGTAAAAAAAAGATATACCTTGTGTTCTAAGGAGGGATGAAAAGAATGGAAGAGAAAACAATATTGTTGGAATTTGAAAGACCTTCATTAGGCTCTAATAAGTGAGTGATGTTACCATAATAGATTAGCCATTCAAATATCATAAAGGGAAGGGGAGAGGCCTCCAAGATGTAAGCTATATTTTGCAGGTGAGAGCCCAGGTTCAGTTCCCAGCAGAGCTGAGCTGTGCCCACCCACCCCATGCACCATGCTAGGAATAGTTCTCAAGCACCACTGGGTGTGGCCCCAAACCAAAATTACATATAAAAGTAAGATAGGACAATGGGCAGGGTACTCGCTTTGCACAGCTGACCTAGGTTTGATCTCCAGCACCCCATTTGCTCCCCCATGCCTGCCATGATCATAAAGCCAAGCATAAGCCCTGAGCATTGCTGGATGTGGCCCCCATTTAAAAAAAAAAAAAGACATAAAGAGGTATGCAGCTCAAAAGCAAAGAGAGGAAGTAATTGAGTTATAATATATAAATAGATCGATCATATTCAATTCCTCAAAAGCACATATGGGACCAATAGAAAACAAAGAGCAAGTTGATTGGCTTTGTTGTGGTTGAGTTACATCCCCCACATGAGCTTGTCAGCTCCAGTGTTGAAACCTACCCCCAGCACCTCAGAATGTGCCTGGTTTTGGAGGCAGGATCTTAAGAGAGGTAGATACTAGTTAAAATGAGGTTGAGGGCTGGAGAGAGAGACACTGGGTAGGGCACTTGCCTTGCACAAGCCCCAAGTTCTATTCCTGGCACTGCATATGGTCCCTGAGCTCTGCTAGAAATATCAAAATGAAGAGCCCTCAGGGCACACTGGTGCCCCAAAATAAAGAAATAATATTGCGGGGGGCGGGAGTGATAGCACAGCAGTAGGGCATTTGCCATGCGTGCGGCCAACAGACCGGGGTTCGATTCCCGGCATCCCATATGGTCCCCTGTGCCTGCCAGGAGCTATTTGTTTGTTTGTTTGTTAGTTATTGTTTTTGGGTCACACCCAGTGGCACTCGGGTTACTTCCCCCCCCCTTTTATTTTTGGTATTTGGGTCACACTGGGCAACACTCAGGGGTTACTCCTGGTTCTGTGCTCAAAAATTGCCCCTGGGAAGCACTGGGGACCATATGGGATCCCGGGATTCGAACCATCATCCTTCTACATGCAAGGCAAAAGCCCTACCTCCATGTTATCTCTCCAGCCCCTCAGGGGGTTACTCCTGGCTCTGCGCTCAGAAGTCATTCCTGGTAGGCTCAGGGGATCATAGAGATGCCGGGATTCAAACTTGGGTCCATCCTGTGTTGGCCATGTGGAAGGCAAATGCCTTACCATTGTGCTACCGCTCCAGCCCCAACCCAGGAGCTATTTCTAAGTGCAGAGCCAGGAGTAACTCCTGACTACCACCGGGTGGGGCCCAAAAACCAAAATAATAATAATTATATTGGGGGTCAAAGTGATAGTACAGTGGGTAGGGCATTTACCTTGCATGTGGCCAACCCAGGTTCAAACCCCAGGAACCCATATGGTCCTCAGTGCCTTGCCAGAGTGACCCTTGAGTACAGAGCCAGGAGTAAGTCCTGAACGCTGCCAGGTGTAGCTCCAAACAACAACAACAACAACACAAGATGGTTGTCTAATGTAGTGTGTCCATTGTTCTATAGGAAGAAATTTGGACCTAGATGTACAGAGGAAAACAGAGTGCCAGACACAGAGGAACGCAGCTGGGTACAGGCCAAGGGGGACCTGCCCCAGGGTCAGTAGAGCAGCCCTCCCACACTCTGCCCTTACACTCCAGTTTCCAACGTTGGGAGAACAAACTGCTTAGCCAGGAACCTTGCAAACAAACTAATACCTAACTTTATTGATTTCCAGTAACGGTCAGGAAGGGGACTTAGTTGCTTCTGGCAGGTGTGGGATGCCGGGATTCGAACCAATGACCTTCTGCATGCAAGGCAAATGCCTTACCTCCATGCTATCTCTCCGGCCCTCCCTGAACACTTTTAAATAGTAAATTTTATGTTATGTAAATTTTATTTAAAAAAATGAACAAAAACTGGGGCCTGAGAGATAGCATGGGGTGGGGGTGTGTGCTTACCTTGTATGTGGCCAACCAAGTTAAAACCCCAGCATTCCTAATGGTCCCCCCAAGCTCCAACAAGAGTATTTCCTGAGTGCAAAGCCAGGAGTAACTCCTGAGTATTGCAAGGTGTGGCCCAAATCCCCAACATCCAAGGTGTCCAAGCTGTCCATTCCCCGAAAATCCCAATTTCTTTTTTTTTTTTTTTTTTTTTTTTTTTGGTTTTTGGGTCACACCCGGCAGTGCTCAGGGGTTACTCCTGGCTCTATGCTCAGAAATCGCCCCTGGCAGGCACGGAGGACCATATGGGACACCAGGATTCAAACCATCGTAAACGCCTTACCTCCATGCTATGTCTCCGGCCCCCTAATTTCTATTTCCTATTTCACCATTGGTATCCCCTGGCAGTGGGTGGGGTGTGCCAGACAGAGCAGAAGCACTGACCCTGGGTGCAGGGCCCATCCAGGCCTCTACTTAGTCTGCTCTCAAGAGTGCAGCACTGGGCTTCCCCATCACAGACACACAACACACTCAGACCACTTCACTTCTGGGGCGGAGTAATGTTCAGTTGATTGACATGCTCAAATGCCACAGTCCACTGCTCAATTGATGAGCATCTATCTGGGTGCTCCCTGGAGCACTCTTCAGAATCCAGTAGTCAGGGCTATTCATGGGAAAGTCCCTATTTTTTTGGAGTGGGGGCAGTTCGGGTCATATCTGGACGTGCACTCTCATTGATGCTCTCATTGGGAGACAAGGGGTGGGATTGGGAAATCCACTGAAGAGAGCAGACCCATGTGCGAGGAGAGAAGTGGGGAAGCCCTTCCGTAGCCCAGGAGGATATTCTGCATGGGAGACCATGGAGGAAGGCTCTGTATGGGTGATGCTCCATACAGGGAGCCCATGAAATGAACTTGTAACCGCAATTTTCTATAATAGTAGAGGCCAATTCCACAATCCAAACCTATTCCTGCTGTGCTTTCCTTCCTGGAGCAGGCTTGGTGCTTCAGCTTCCTGTACCTGCTGACCATACCTGTCCTATCTGTCCTTCGTACCAGTCAGGGAGTGGCAGCCCAGTACTTTTCATCCTTTCTGCTGCAGGCCAGCAACTCCTTGAGCTGGTGGTTAAAGACCACTGACCCAGAGGGAAAGTCAAAACTCCACCATTAGGCGTCATCAGGACCTCTAGTCTCCTTCCTTCCACTCCTCCAAAAAAGAGGTTTCTAGAACATACTCTTTCTTCAAGAGACAAAGGACCTGGGGCTGGAGAGATAGCATAGAGGTAAAGCGTTTGCCTTTCATGCAGAAGGTCATTGGTTCAAATCCCGGCATCCCATATGGTCCCCCATGCTTGCTAAGAGTGATTTCTGAGCGTGGAGCCAAGAGTAACCCCTGAGCACTGCCAGATGTGACCCAAAAAACAAAAAAGAGAGAACAAAGGATCTAAGCAGAAGGACCAGCCCTCTATCCCACCAAGATAGCTCCTGTTGAATTAATTAAATTAATAAAAGTCCTTGATAATAATAAATAAAATATTAAAATAAAATAAATAATAAAATAAAATAATAAATAATAAAAGCCTGACCATCAGGTAAGATTAGCATTTGGCCTGGGGAGGGGTAACAAGCCCCTACTCCTCACGTCCTCGAGTAAAGGTGGACTGTTTGTCACACCTCACATCTCAGCATCTTGGGAGCATATGCCCTTCCTCCTCCCCTGAGCATTTCCAGGAGTAACCTCTGATTATCACCAAGCATGGCTCAAGAAGTAAAAAAAAAAAAAATTGGGGGCATGGGCAGAGCGGTAGCACAATGGTAGGGCGCTTGCCTTGCATGTGGCTGACCCAGGATGGACCTTGGTTTGATCCCCGGCATCCCCTATGGTCCCCTAGGCCAGGAGCAGTTTCTGAGCACATAGCCAGGAGTAACCCCTGAGCGTCACCAGGTGTGGTCAAAAAAACAAATAAAAAAAAAGGAACAACACAACAAACAACAAAAAAAAAAGAAGTTTTATTTTAGGCCATGAGAGAGCTCATAGAGCTGGGATCTATGCTTTCCATGCAGAATCCCCAGGTTTCATCTCCCCTCATTCACTCACATTACATGTGATCCCAAAGCCAAAAAGGAAAGGTTTTTCAGTGGAGCCAGGGAGATGGTTCAAAGGGGTGGTGCCTATGTCCAGCATGCACTGGGCCATGGAATCAATCTCTTCAGTCCCTGGCATCACATGGCTCCCATGCCTCCCTCCATCCCAACTCATTTTATCATTATTTCTACGCTTGTTGTGGGGACTGAAAAACTAAGCCACTACTGATATGTAGCACGAACCATGCTGTACCTTCTCCTCTGCCCAGTGTTTAGTGTTCTTTGTGTTCAATGTGCCTGTCTGCTCTTGGAGGACCTCCTGTGGTTCCTCGAGGGCCACTTGCAGTGATGCTCAGTCCTACATTGTCACCCCAGTGACTGGTGTTCAGGCCCATTGGGAACCACCAGAGTTATATATCCAGATGTTCTTGGGGCGGGGGCTTGCAACTCTAGGGCTCAAACTGTTTGTTTCCTGGGCCCTGCCTGCCTATTCTTCTTGCTACCAAGCCTTCCACTTTAGTGAGCCCTGCTTGGTGCTTTCCACAATTGAGCTCGGCTCAGGCACATGGGGTGTAGCCTCTTGTGGCTTTGCTTTATTTCACTCTTCTTTCCCCCTTTTTATTTAGGTGCCACAATTTAGAATACTGTAAAAAGTAAAGTTTCAGGGGCTGGAGAGATAGTGTGGAGGTAAGGCATTTGAGTTTCATGCAGAAGGTCGGTGGCTCGAATCCCGGCATCCCATATGGTCCCCTGAGCCTGCCAGGAGCGATTTCTGAGCATAGAGCCAGGAGTAACACCTGAGTGCTGCCAGGTATGACCCAAAGAAACCAAAAAAAACCCCAAAACTTTATAAAAACATTTTTATGTTCCTGACAGATTGCACTAAATAGAACACAAACCAGGCTGATGTTTTCAGATGAAATCTACAAGTACTAAGTCTCCAGGTCAGAGTGCCAGGCCCACAGACCCTCCAGTGTACCAGGTAAGGTGAGTGAGGGCCCTCACAGGGGGAGGAGGCATTGCTAGGGTCAGCTGCCCACCTTCTCCTTCCAGGTGGCTCATCTCACCTGGTTTTTATCTCCCACACAGGAGTTTTCTTCTTGTCAAACTCACCCTAAGCTCCGGCACGTGCACACTAGTATCAGGATTGCTCCCATACCTGTTTAGGTCAGCTCAGTGCCAGCCTTGGGTACCTCTCTGACTTCTACCCCAGATATTGCTGACCACCATCTCTATAGTTTTGTGGGTTGGTGCTGGTCCCCTCATCATCATGATAGTTCAAGAGAAACTCGGGTGCTCAGCAGACAGGCAGGGGTGTGACACAGGTGGGAAGAAATGCTGCACATGGCCCCAATCTTTGTGCCATCCCCTCCCTGCTGCTGTGGAAGTGCCGGTTGTCTCACAACTCTTCCTCTTCACTTTCCTGAGTAGACCTGTTCCATACTGAAACATCTAACTGGTTGATGGAGGATCCCTGGAGTGATGCCAGACTTCTTTGGCACTGGTTGGAAGGCCCCCAAGTTAGGTACCACGGCAGGTCAATGCCAGAAAGATGGGTGAAGAAAGGCGTTTTGCTCCTGTCCCTGCCAGCCTTTGGAGTGAGGTTCGGGGAGCCCCATAGAGGAAAAAGGGCGGGCACCCTTTCTCATGTTCCTACGTGGTTCCAGGTCTCTTCTACAGATGCTGCCCTGGTCTTGTCCTAAACAGAACTCTGAGAAAAAGCCCATCTCTGTGTTCTCTATTATATGGGTTTGTTTGTGGGCCACACACAGTGCTTCTTAGGCATTGCTTCTAATGGTGCCAGGGGTCCCTGCTTGCAGAGCAGACGCTGCAGCCCTTTTAGCTGTCTGCCCCATCTGTTGGCTGTTTCTTTCTTGAGGCCCTTCCTGTGGTGCTGGGGTGGGATTGCATCACTGAGCATGGAGCTCAGGGCCTCACATGTGTTGGGTGTGCACTTTGCTACCTGAGCTAGTCCCCTACAGAATGGTCATTTCTGGGCAGGTTCTGTGGGTGGAGAGCTAGCCACGACCCCACTTTCGATCTTGGTGAATCCCCAATGTGGGAATCAGAGGTACTCTCTGGAAAGGAGCAGATCTGTGTGGACTTTATGAGCCAGCGACCCTGGATCCTCCTTGTTGCCCAAGAACCTTTCTCACTGTGGCTCTTCTAGGTTTCTTAGTTACTCTGGGCACCACCAGGGGGTGCCAGAGGCTGCTCGGCTGTGAGGGAGTCGCAGTTGTCTTCCTCAGGTCTGATAGCACAAGCAGCCATGCCGAGACCCGGAGACTGTACTGGTCTTCTCCCATCCCTCACCTGGTCTGCCAGAGCCGAGTCAGAGGAAGGGGCCCCAGGCTTCCAGGCTCAATGTCCTTTATTGATAAACCCATGGCCCTTGTGCTCAGCCAGTTCTGCCCACAGATTGCCAGCTTTGGGTGAGGGCTTCACCTGCCTGTGTCTGGGGCACAGGTGGTGCCTCATCTGCTGTGCCACCCAAGCCCCAATGTTGGAGTTTGAGGGTGAAGCGGGCATCAGAGGGATCCTGGCCTGGGCCTTGTCCTGAGAGACCATTGTTGGGCGCTAGGAGATGCTGAGCTTCAGCCCCAAAGGCTCTCGGCAGGTGGTGAGGAAGATCTGGAAATCAGAAGGGGCCCCAAGGAGTCAGGTTCCAGGAGCTGGGAGCTCTCCAGATTCAGCCTTTCCTTAGTGAAGAGGCCTTCACAGCAGGCCAAGTGAGGGGCAGCCACTGGCTGTCTCTCTGTCCTGTTGATCTTGGGGACTCGGGCAGTGACGCAGTCTCAGGTGGTGCCTCAGAGGGGATAGAAGTGCCAGAGGCTATGGTGAGGAAAGGCAGAGAGAGTCAGCTTGGCCACTGAGCTAAAACCCTGAGCCAGAGGCCAGTGCTGTCAGCCACTCCCCCTCAGGTCAGGGCAGCCCCAAAAGCCCTAACCTGCACTGGTAGCGGGGGTCTCCAGGGTGGGTCTGCAGCAGCTGGCACACCTCACGGGGAGGCTCCAGGCCCATCTGCTCTGCCCGGAGCCAGCGCTGCAGCCGGGTGATGCCTGCCAAGGAGGAAAGAATTTCCTGGGGTCCGGGAAGAGGCCAGGGGTGTGTCCTTGGCCCTCCTCACACACACACACCCCCACCTCCACATTCCAGGAGACAGTGCCCAGGAGGGCAGGGTCAGGCCAGGCCGGGCCCAATTGTGTCCGAGACGGTGGACGTCAGTCAGGGCTGGCTGCAGGCAAGCTCACCTGTGCAGGGGCCGTACTGCCAGGCCAGGTCGAACTGCCTCAGCAGCTCCAGCTCGGCGTCATCCACACTCAGAGGCAAGGGCTCAGGCTCGGGCTCTTCCCCTGCAAGGACACTGCTGACCCTCAGGCCCCACCAGCCGTGCCTGGCGACCTTCCCTTCCCTTCCCTTCCCTTCCCGTCCCTTCCCGGGCAGCCCCTCCGAGTGTCCCCAGCCCCCACCCGGACCTCAGAGACCTGGCTCGGGTGCCAGCTCCCCCTTGGTGGGCCCACTGGGATCCTCCCTCCGCTTCACTATGGGGTAGGAGTCGGTGATGAGCCGTTTCCGGCCCATGGCGGCCACCCAGGCAGGCGGAGAAGGCGGCGACGCGGGGAAGGAGCGAGACGGGCCGTGGGCACGAGAGAGACAGCTGCGGGGAGAGAGAGACGGGGCGCCCGGCCAGGGGCCAGCGGTGGGCAGACGAGGTGACCCAGACGAGCCCAGAGGAAGTGCGCCGCTTCCGGGCAAGGACGCCCCGCCCACCCCGTTCGCGTCAAGTCCACAGCGGCAGCCAATGGCGACGGCGCGCCCGAGGGGCGGGGCCCCGCGCCGGCCAATCGCGGGCGCCCGGGGCGGGGCCACGGCTGCAGCTGTGTTCGGGGAGCAAGGGGTGAAGCCGGGGTGGGGGACCCGTCTAGATGCCCCAGACTTCGCCACCTCCTGCCCCCCCTGTTCCGCAGCGGGTCCCGGGGGAGCGTCGAGCGTTAGTCCCGGCCTCTCACTTCCCGTTTTCCCTTCCTAGGCAAATGTTCTTTCAGCCTCGCTAATCCCCGTGGCCGGTTTTGCTGCTCCCCAGAGCCCAGCTGGAGCCTTCCCCGCCCGCCCGCCCCTTGGCCCGCGCGCCCGGGGTGGGGGTGGCGGGCAGGTCTGGAGGTCCAAAGAGACTTGGGGCTGATCCTGCTCTTTCTCGGCTCCCACCCCGCCCCCGGGCCCCTGGAGACCCGGCTGGAGAAGCCCGGGCTGGGTTGCGATCGCTCCTTTCTCACAGTCTACGCCCTGAGCACTGCCCCTTCGCCGTCTAGGCGAGCTGCTGTGTGAGCCTGTGGCTCTGCAGGGGTCCGGCCGACAGCCCTTGCCTGCATAGCCAGGCCCAGGCCGGAAGATTCCATCGTGGGCCCGAAGCCCGCGTGTTGGGATCCAGCTCTTCATCCGGAAAATGCCCCCGTCTCTCTCCCTTTAATGTGAGCATGAAGTAGCCGCCAAGGGCCTGGCACTTCTGTGGCATTAAGCCTGCCACGTCTGCTAGGGCCCTCAGGCTTTCCCACATGCTTCTCAGCTGAAACAGCTGAAATTGCTTCCTAAAGGTAGGAAGAGCTGACAGAGCAGCCTTGCCCCGAGGGGGCCCCGGCTTAATTTCAGCCCCCTCGTTCACACAGGGCACATGGGGACACTCAAATTCTCCACATTGTGCGTGTGAGGAGGACATTCCTGACATAGGAGACTGGGGAGGAAGGTCAGAGATGGGTTGGACCACAGGGCTGAAGGAGCTCCTGCAAGAAGGGGCTGTTAGAACAGTGTCTCTCAATTCTCTCTCCATGACCTTTGTCCCCCCCCCTTGTCATCGCTGACTCACTCCTGCTTCTGCCTCCCCCTCACCAGCTTCCTGGCAGCAGACTGAAGCACTAGCCAGTGGGAGCTTGGGAGCTGGTACAGGGACCGGCAGTCTCAAACTGCCCTCGAGGGATGCCATTGGCTTCTTTCTGCTGGGCCCAAGGACCTCTGTGTCCCGTTGCTCTGGGATTTGGACTAGAGGGAGGTGAGACCCCAGTGGAGCCACAGGCTTGCTAGAGGACAAAGAGGCTTTGGACTCCCAACCATCTCCCTGAGGAGTGAGGGAGGCCCTTCCCTGCCTTACTGTTCAGCCTGGCCTATGTAATCCCTCTCTGCCAGGAGATCCCCCTTAAGGAAGCTGTGGATGACAGAACGGGGAGGTGAGAGGGGTCCCTGAGAGGCCTGGAGGGCTTGGCACAGGGTCCAGGCAGTCACAGGCCTTTTCTGGAGCCTGGCTGGTCACCCCACTAGGGTGTTCCCAGAGATGCCTGGCACCCAGATATGAGCCCACAAAGCCCTGAGGGAGTGGGGAGCCCTGGGTGGGGCCGACCCCTCCTCATTCCTGGTCCCTCCCACCCTGAAAGCTGATAGCCGTGGGGCCCTGCCACCGCCCAGGGAGCGTGAAATGGGGTGTGCCGCTGGGCGCCCATGGCGGGCCTTGGGACCTCTGGCAGCCTGCTCCGTCCTTTCCACTACCCAGCCTCATCCCTGCCTGGCCCTGTCAGCATCCCACCCCACCTAGAAGGTGCCTCCCAGGGCCTCAGGCCCCTCGTTTGCTCCCCAAGGGGTGTACATCTGAGGACTGGCTCTCTGGCAGCACACAGGTGTGGGCCTCCCTCTCCTGGAGCCATGCTGGCACTCGGGCCAGCCCTGGGTCTGCCCATTCCTGGAAACCTTCCTTCATTCCTGCCCCCGCTCTTCCCCATCCCCTTCCTTCCGGGGACCTCTGCCTGTCCCTCTGTGGGCAGCCTCCTGTGGCCCTGGCCACAGTGTCTGCTTCAGGCTAGCAGCCAGACTCAGGGCAGACAGGGCTACAAGCTCCTGCAGAATATCTCCTGAGATCAGGTTCCTGGGTCAGCTGTGACCCCCTGAGGCTGCTGACCAGATACAGGGAGTGACCTTTGGTAGCCCAGGAACACTCCAGGTCAAACACTTGTCAGAATCCAGGAGAGAAGGCAAGGAAAGACTTGGGAGGGAAGCCCAGCACCCTCTGCAGGCTGAGGCCCCCCAACCAGCTGCTCAAATGGAGGCGAGATTAGACTAGGCTTAGCTCAGACAATGTGCCGGTATGGGGGGGCCTCAGCTCAGTGCAGGTGCCTTAAGCACTCCTCCCCCCAGCTCAAGGAGGGGGCCTGTGGGTTTGGGAGGTGGGGGTAGCCAGGTAAGGGGAAACAGCTGCCTGAGGCCCATGAGGCTGTGAGGCGTCACCGGCCCTCCTTCCCTCTTCCCCGGCACCCCCCTTCCTCAGGGCCCCAGGCCCTGCCACCCACTTTGTGCTGGAGGTTCTGGGCAGCCAGATTCCCCCACCCCACCCCCAGCTCACGTACTCACACACCCCAACCTCCATTCGTATACCGTGAGCCAGAATCTTCTGAGGAGTTCTCCTAGGCTCTCCCCATCCTCTACGCTCCTGGTTCTCAGGCCTAATGGACTTAAGGGGAAGTCCTTCTTCCCTGTGTGTCCATCTGCCCTTACTGTCATCTCTTCCCCCTTTCACCTTAGACTTCCTGGCTGCAGCCCCCCACCCCCTTGCCTGACACTTGCAAAGGGCCCCCTCCGGGCCATTCTCCCCTTGGCCACCAGGTGTCACACTTCGGCTGATTGGGAGGAAGTCCTCAGTTGCTTGGCCTGAGAGGTGACCTCGAACTCGCCCAACTGAGGGCCAGCCTGCCCTCCTCATTACTTCACCCCTGCCCCACTGACAGGGGCTTTGTCCACTGCTGGGAAACCAACCAGGAAGCCAGGCTGACTCAGGGAGCTCAAAAGTTGAAGGAACAAAGGCCAGGACAGTGGTGGCTCCTGACAAGAGGGGGGTGCTAAGGGTATCGCTGAGCTCAGAGCCTCAATAAGACCCACCACAGACCCATCATCTGGAGAGGGGGTAGGGAGCACCCTCAGAGGAGTGAGAGTGGAAGAGTATGTGTGTGTGTGTGTGTGTGTGTGTGTGAGAGAGAGAGAGAGAGAGAGAGAGAGAGAGAGAGAGAGAGAGAAGAGAGAGAGAGAGAGAGAGGTGTGTATGTGTGTGTGTGTAAGAGAGAGAGAGAGAGAATATGAGCATGAGAGAATGTGGTAGTGTGTACATATGAGCATGTGCATATGAGTATGAAATGTGTGTATGAATATGTGCGAGAATGTGAAAGTGTGCGTCTGAGTGTGTTTGAATGTGGTTTCTCACATACCAAGGGATTCTGCATGTACCGGGCTGTACTGAGCCATTTCTGTACCACCTCCTACTCACTGCCCCCAATTTGCCTCCTCTGAATTCCAGGGCTGTGTCTGTACCCAGCACCCCTCCACCCACACGGATCCCAGTGCACTTCCCAATGAGAGGAGGAAGAAGAGGTTTCTGCCCCACTTCCTGTGGCCCACATAGCTACTTTTCCCTGGGGGAAACAGTGGTCCCCCATTCCAGAGCCCCAGGTGTTCTGGGTTCTAAAGTGCACCTCTGGATTCCTGGTCTAAAGAGGACCCCCGCCCACCCATGTGTGCCCATGACACACCCGCTGTCCTGCTGAGAGATGAGCACTTGGAAAGGCCCCAGGCCCCTCACTCACCAGGCTCCACCCTCCCGGCCCCACAGGGTGACTCAGCGGGTTCCCCTGTGCCATGGCCCCTCAGGTGTTGTCCAGGTCCCTCCACAGTGAGCTACAGTGCTTACCCCTACCAGGCCCTCTGACCCTGCTGCCTGTGCTGGAGGCCATGGGTTCTTTGCCACCCTGCTGACCCTTCCTCCAGCCATTCCCTGGCTTTTGCTACAGAATGCCACAGTAGCCTATTCTCCCTGCTAGTCTTCATCCATTTCTGTCTCCCTTTCTTCCCTGCCACCGCCCCCACATCCTGCCCTGCTTAACTCACTTTTGTCATCGAACAACCCAGGAACCACCAGAAGAGTTTTGAGTTCACATGCTTTCCAGGGTCTAGGGAGCGAATGGCCAGCCAAACACTTCTGCTCCCATCTGTGGGTGCTCTTTTACACTGCTGTGTCCTGCCAAGGACCCCAGTGAGTTCCAGCCTGCCTGCCAAAGCCAGGGAATCCTCTTTCCTCCATTTCTTCCTCTCAATATTGGGTTTTTTGTTTTGTTTTTGATGCTGTGGATCTGTTGCATCCTTAAAAACTCTCTTGGGGCCGGCGAGGTGGCACTTGAGGTAAGGTATCTGCCTTGCAAGCACTAGCCAAGGAAAGATCACGACCGAGGTTCGATCCCCCGGTGTCCCATATGGTCCCCCCAAGCCAGGGGCAATTTCTGAGCCCTTAGCCAGGAGTAACCCCTGAGCATCAGATGGGTGTGGCCCGAAAAAAAGAAAAGAAAAACTCTCACAGGGGCCAGAGTGATAGTACAGTGGTTAGGGCATTTGCCTTGCACACAGCAATCTGGGCTTGATCCCTGGTATCCCATACAGTCTCCCAGCTTACCAGGAGTAATTTCTGAGTGCAGAGCCATGAGTAATCCTGAGCACTGCTGGGTGTGGCCACACACAGAAAAGAAAAGAAAAAAGAAAAGAAAAGAAAGGAAAAGAAAAGAAAAGAAAAGAAAAGAAAAGAAAAGAAAAGAAAAGAGGGGCCGGAGAGATAGCATGGAGGTAAGGCGTTTGCCTTTCATGCAGAAGGTCATCGGTTCGAATCCCGGCGTCCCATATGGTCCCCCGTGCCTGCCAGGAGCAATTTCTGAGCACGGAGCCAGGAATAACCCCTGAGCACTGCCGGGTGTGACCCAAAAACCACAAAAAAAAAAAAAAAGAAAAGAAAAGAAAAGAAAAGGAAGGGAAGGGAAGGGAAGGGAAGAAGGGAAGGGAAAAGGGAAAGGGAAGGGAAAAGGGAAAGGGAAGGGAAGGGAAGGGAAGGGGAAAGAGGAAAGGAAAGAGGAAAGGAAAAAGGAAAGGAAAGGAAAGGAAAGGAAAGGAAAGGAAAGGAAAGGAAAGGAAAGGAAAGGAAAGGAAAGGAAAAAGGAAAGAAAAACCTCATAGCTGCCAGCACTGATGAGGTAGTGGGATGGTCTCCAGCGCACAGGGCCGAGGCAGCACCACATCCTCAGGCCTCTGTACGTCACTGCTGGCCGGCTGACCAAAAAATCCCTGGAAAGGGACCTTAGGAGACCCCCCTAAAAGAGCCTCCTAATATATCATTGTTGATATGATACTCCTTAAATACAATTTAGGGGCTGGGGGCTGGCTCAGAGGACTGAGCTGCTTTCTAAGGCCTGGATTTGATTTCCAGCACCACAGGAGCAAGCATCAGAGCCGGGAATAGCCCCCGAACACTGCAAGGTAAGACCCAAATCATCCTCCATCCTCCCATACATTCTAATACTTTCTTCAGGGCCCAGCCCTGTGCTGAGATGCCTGAGTATACAAGTGTGAATCAATTGGCAAGGCGCCTGCCTCTCAAAGGTTGGAACACAGGTGCCTCACCCTGGTCCCGACCATCCCCCCAGAAACAGTAGGTGTCACTAAGCCCTACCCCACCGCTGTACTCCAGCCCATCCTGACCCCTCTCTGCCCTGCTCAGTTCTGCGGGGAGCGGGCTCCAGGGTCACTTCTGGAGTTCTGTTTGTTTTGATCAAACTTAGCTCAGGTGCTTAGGGCTCACGACTACTGGCCGGTCCCAAGGGGATCCTGTGTGAAATCCTGAGGCCGGGGTCAGCCATGTGCAAGGTGAACACTTTACTTTGACCCTTTCACTGTCTCCCCAGCTGGATTTTCTGTTTGGCCCCAACCTATAACACTCCAGGTTGCTCCTGGTAGTTCTTGGTGAATCACATGGCTGGGGATCAAACCCAGGCCTCCTCTGGATTGTCTGCTCAACCCACTCATCGAACTTCTGTTTGAAACCTGAGCTGGGAGAGGGCTGGGGGACACCAGAAGCAGCCCCCACCAAGTACATTTTAGTGGTGGGGGATCCTCCACTTCCATCTGCCTCTTGACTGATGCCCAGCATACAACAGGCAACTGCTATCTCTGCACAGAGACCCTAGATGCCTGTGGCTGTCTCACAGCAGGGCCCCTGACCAGGCCTGGGCACATATTTGCCAGGAGCTCCCCAACCTTTAGGACAGACTCAGGTTCTGCGTACTGGGCATTGCATAGAGCTGGGCTTGCCTGCCCACGAGCAATCCCAGGGGCATCCTGCCTCCACCACCAGCCCCAGGTTCCCCAGTGCTGAACACAGTGCTTTGTCCCCTTGGTTCCCTCTCCAGGGGGTCTTCTGGCTCTATGAGGACAGGATCCCTGCTGGACCTGGACCGCTTCTCATGTCCATGAGCACCCAGCAGACAGGGCATTAGGGCTCTATCTGTCCACTGAGGTATGGAAGTTCCTTCTGGGCCTTCACCCCAGGTCAGGACATTTGGCCAGAACCCCGAAGTTTCTCACACCTGACCCCAGCCTAATCCTGAAGCTGGGCCTCCCACCTGCAGCAGCTGAGCAGTATCTGCTGAGTGTTTCCTGGACCCCGAGCCCCTTACCTTTGTCTTTGCCATTTCTCTTTCCCACAAACTAGTATTGGGCTGCACACCATCTTTTATAGACGTGGACCAGAGCCGAAGCAATAAATAGCACAATAGGTAGGGAGCTTGCCTTGTACACAGCCAACCCGGGTTTGATCCCTGACACTACATATGGTCCCCCGAGCCCACCAGAGGGATCCTTGAGTGCAAATCCGGGAATGACCCCAGAGTATCATCATGTGTGGCCCTAAAACCAAAGAAATCCCACAAGACCAGAGGCCAAAGAGCTTCAAGGATCTGCCCCAGGGATGGAGCCGAGCTGTCCAGCCTCTGGGCTCCTGGCTGGTGGGATCCACGCTATGCCCTGCCCCTTTGCCATCTCTTGTGGGAGAGGAACATTCATAGCTGATAACTGCCAGGCCCTGGTCACAGGGATAGCAGATGATGAGGGTCCCCACTGTAGGGGACTCTCAGGCTGAGCACTTGGAGTGAGTACAACAGGGCAGGGAGACAGATCATTGTGAGGCTGATTCCCAAGAGGTGAGAAGTGAACGGCACAGGAGAGGGAAGAGTGGAGCGAGCGAGCAGGGTCTACATGAGCTGGGGGCCCATCTCCCCTGTCGGTGGACTGGGGAGCTTCTGGCTCCTGATGCAGCCATAGGCCAAGGAGCCTGGGGAGGGAGAAAGCCAGTGAAGACAGGGAGCGCAGGGCAAGCATTTTATTTGTTAATACAAGAATAGAAATTCTGCAATAAATATCATCTAATAAATAACATCTCCAAATAAATAAATATTAATACAACAAACTTAGAGGCATGAGTGGGTAGGGTTGGGGAGCAGGGCCTGGGGGAGCAGTCCCCACCCCCAAAATGCTACGGCAATGTAAACTTTCAGGAAATCCTGTGGCTGTGGCTGCCCCACCCCCCCAGTCTGGGCAACTCACAGATCCCCTGGGAAAGGGGCACCTGGTGTAGGCAAGAAAGAAAATAGAGGCCAGTTCCTGGGCTCACTCCACTGTGCCGAGAGCTGCCTGGAGAAGCACTCGGGGGGTGGGGGGGGGTCCCCTCTGTATCTAAGGCACTTGGACACACAGCTCCCCACTGCTAGCTGGAACCTGGCTCTTTCTGCCTGGACTGACCACCTGGGTGCCTCCTGAACCCTGCAAACTGAATTATTGTGGGGGGAGCCGCCCCCAACCTGGGAACTGGGGCAGCCAATTGGCTTCACCCAGAAGGCACATGTTATGGTGGCTCTCCTGAACCTTCCCAACTTGCTTTCTGGAAAAGCCACTGGGGCTCACCTGGCTTGGCACCAGCCAGGGGTGGGCAGGAGGCCGGAGCTGGGGCTATGGCATGAGTCTATTGCACCTCTTTCCCAGACCTAGAGGATTTTGGGGAGCAGGGAGGGGGTGGGCGACTCACCCCCCCCCCATCCCGAGCTGAGCAGGGCCGGGCTCCAACCTAGGAGCCACCACTGCATTGGCACACAGGTTCCTGGCCCACATAGGCCCGGGTCGGGTCGGAGGAGGTGGTGAGGGGCCGGGCTCAGAAGCCGCGGGCCTCCAGGGGCAGGGTCACAGCGGCAGAGGGTGGCGGCGGCACCTTCTTCTTGAGCCGGTTGAAGTCCTTGGCTGAGCGCCACAGCCAGGTCTGCAGCTCCTTCAGCAGCCAGAAGTCGTCCATCTTCTGCAGGAAATCACTGTGCGCGGGGCCCGGCGCCCAGGCCAGCTCGCTCCCCGGCCTCGGCTGGGGCAGCGGGTAGCCCAGGGTGGCCATCACGCCTGCGATGCTGCCCAGCAGGCCCTGCAGGCTGGTGCAGAAGTGAGCCAGGCCACGGCGCAGCTCGGCTGTGGCCGCTTGGTGGGCCAGGCCACGCAGGTAGCACAGGAGGTGGCTGTAGGCCTCGTAGTTCTGGGTCAGGCGCAGCTTGTCGTTGAGACTCCGCCACACGTCCAAGTTGACAGTGGCCCTGGGCAGAGTCTCAGCGCCCAGCCGAGGTGGGTTGAAGTCTGGTTCGTTGAAAGGGGGGCCCAGGTAGTTCAGCTGCGAAAAGGAGAGGGCGATGGGGAGGGAGGAGGGCGGCGGCCCCTGGAGCTGCCGCTTCCTGTGTCCCCGCCAGCTGTGGCCTGGGCTCCGTACTAGGCCTCTGTTCCTGGGGGCTGCCTCCCCCGGGGCTCTCCAAGGGTGGCATGTGCCTGGAGGTGCTGGTTGAAGCCACGGGGGGTCTCCCGTGGAGAGGTGCAGAAAGAGGAAACCCCACAGGAGAGCCGCAGTGCTGATGGGCGGTGGGTGCCAGCGTGGGGAGAGGGCCCCCGGGCAGGGCAGAGAGGAAGAGGAGGCCTGGAGCCCGGGGGCCAGCTTCAGAGGTAGAAGTGGACTGGGACAGCGCAGAGCCAAGAGGGGCTCAAGGAGGCAGCAGTGGTCAGAGTAGCTGCAAAACAGAGAAGAGCCTTAGAGGTGTGCGTGGCCTGGAGGTGCCTGCTGCCCGGGAGGGACCCTTCCCGGGGCCTGGAAGCCAGATTGCAGGGGGTTAAGAGCGAGTGGGTGGAGAGGAAGTGGAGGCAGAGGCTAGAGACCATTCCTTTAAGAAATTTGGCAGGGAGAGCCAGGCGCGAAAAAGGGTCGGGAACTAGAGGGGGTAGCAGAGTCCAGGAAAGGTTGGGGGGCCAGGAGAGCAGGGGGGTGGTAAGAGCAAGGGGAGTGTCCTGTGACATCAGGACTCAGCTGCCTCCTTCACGGCCTGAGTAGAGCCTGAGGTCCCCACCACACCATACCACACCACACCACACCAAACACTCCCAGGATGGGTTCATGAGAGCGGGCAGCAGGAGGCAGAAACTGAGGCAGGCGCCAGGGCTGGGCAGGAAGCTGGGAGGGAAGAGGACAGCCTTGCCAGCCCTCTGGGGAGAGGCCGGGGGCCAGGGAGAGGGACCAGGGAGCCAGTGCAGGGGCGAGGCCCGGGCTAGGCAAGGGCCCAGGGGGAGGTTCACACGCTGACAAGCGGAGAGACAAACTAATTTCCTCGGTGTATCCTGGGGCCCCAGCCAGCTCCCCCGCCGCCCTCCCCTTCCTTCCCTGGCTCTGGAGTAGGGTTTGGATGTGGAAGAGAAACACGGGAAGAGGGGCCAGTTCCCCACGGTCCACAGCAACCCCGACCCTCCTTCCTCCTCTCTGGGCTCTCTGAACACCTCTGGGCTCTGGGCCCCCCACCCACCATCTTTACGACAACCGCCCGATCCCACCACTCCATTACTTGCCCGGGCTCCCTGCAGCCCCTTCCCCCAATTCCCCTTAGGAGGCCCAGCTGGGATGGGAGAGGCAGACTGAAGGGAGGCCCAGGGGTCCAGAGCTGCAGGGCCCCAGGTCTGGGCAGAGGCGAGCTGGAACACAGGCAGGGGTGGGGCCCCTGATCCCCACCCAGCCCCACCCCTGCAGAGACACCACAACACGTGTAAACAGAGGAGACTTCCCCGGCCCCCGGGGGGAGACGGGCGGCTGGGCCGGCAGCCAGTGGGGCAGTGGGCCAAGGCGGGTGCGAGGCCTGCCCACATGCCTAGTCCTGGGGCCAGGCATGGGGAAGGGGGGGCACCTGGGGGGATGGGCAGGAGAGAGGTAGGACCTAGAGACTGCCTTGAGCCCCAGAGGCCCTCCTCATCACCCCCACTGCTCACTAGGGCCCTCACCCCTTCACCCCCCAGCCTGTTCTCAAGGTCCCCCCCAACTCCTGTGCTGGATACTCACGTAGGTCCCGGCCAAGCTGCGGAGTTGATGCTCCAGGTAGCGGGTGAGGTCATAGGTTTTCTGGATGGAGGGCCCGGGCCCAGGGTCCCCAGTGCGGTTGAGGGCTGGCACTGCAGGGAGGTGCCAGAGCACAGTGCACAGGCAGGCGAGCACCCCCCACGAGTCCCCTGTGGACGGAGGGGAGGGGATGGCAGCGTGAGAGCGGGCTGGGTCGCCAGGGAGGTAGCTGGCAGCCCCTCAGGTGTCTGTCCCCACCTTGGGCTGGGAGGGAGCGGGAGGGAGGGTGGGACGCCAGATGCACAGCAGAGGGGATGGAGGAGGGGGTGGGCCTGGCCCAGAACGTGTGTGCGCAGAGGCATGTGTCTGAGGACAAGGACTTGGCCTGTGTGTGCGTGCTCACGTGTGCGTCTGTCTGCCTGTACATCATGGGGAGTACATACGTGTGTGTACGTGTGTATGCGTGTGCATGGAGGGCCAGGTGAGCTGAGCACCCTTCCCAACCTCCCTGTGCCCATCTCAAAGCTTCTGGGAGCACAGCCTTGGGGGGGCCGGAGTGGGGGAGTGATCAGAGTAAGCAGGTGTAGGTGACACTGTAGTCAGGGGCTCAGAGCTGGGCTCTGAGGACTCAGAGCTCAGATGGGGGAATGTTCTAGGCTGGGGCTGTGAAGCCGACTCTGGACCCTTTCTCAGAGGCTGGCTGCAACTGGAATCTGCCCCCATTTCATCCCGGGCATCGGATGCAGACGTCTGACCCAGCATGAACGAAGCCCTTGGGGTCAGTCTGCAGCAGGAACAGGGGGAGTGAGAGAGCTGGGCTGGAGGGGCTAGAAAGAGGCACAGAAATGTACTGCTGAAAGTTTGCGGGATGGGGGGCCCAGGCCAAACTTGCAGGACAGAGCTCAGGGCTCTAAGGAAGCTGAGGCTGTTGGGATACTACTGGCCTTTCCCTGCTTTTTGACAGTCCAAGGTCAAGAGCACTAGGCCTGGAGTGGGGCAGGTGACTCGTAGTTCGGCCAGAGCGAGGCTGTAGGTGCCCGGCCAGTGCGCCCTCGTTGCAGTTCTGCGAAAGCTTCAGGTTGCCTTAGAGTTGGGGATTTGGCGGGTGGCGTGTGGTTGAGGTTTGAGTCCAGCTGGGGGATGTGGTTAGGCTTGGGCAGGCCTAGGGCTGGCTGGGCTGCTGTGCATTTGTTAATGGAGATGTCAGATGGGGTGAGGCCAGCGGCGCCTCTGAAAGGGGATGGCCAGTCCGGGGAGGTGTGAGAGCTGAGTGGTTTCTGTCAACTTGAGGGTTCAGACTTCCAGGTTTGCAGCAGCCGCTCGTGGCTCTGCTGGCTCTAGCTAGGCTGGAGGTGGCGCAACCCAAGTCCTTGGCTCTGCCTAGCACCGGGCAATGTCTGCAGTCAGGGCAGGGCCACAGGTTCTGAGGGGAGCGGCCCCCAATGTCTCTGGGCTCCGAGAGAGCTCGGGTTAGACTCCAGCTCGGACACTGGGGCTTTGCGGGCAGGGTGGGGAGAGGGGTGCCACGCTCTCGAGCATCCTGCCCTCCAGGGCAGAGGGCTAATTTTAGGGTGCTGGTCTGGGAGGTGCCTTAAGGAGGGAATAGGTGAGCCAGGGTCCCTTGCTCCTCTCTGTTCTCGGTCCGGTCCTCCTCCCAGCCCTCCGATGACCGCTGACCTCCTTACGGGGGTGGAGGGCCAGGACTCCTCACTACCTGGCACCAGCCAGCTCCAGGCTCTAACATGGGATGTCGGGGCCAGGACACAGCCGTTTCAGGCCTGAGGAAGTTGGAGGGTGGCCTGGCAGGCAGTGCCAGGGTCCAATTGGCAGGGAAGCCCGCACCCAGAATTCTGGGCACCCAGCTCAGGGTCCAGAAGGACAACCCTGGGGAGGACTGGCCCCAGGCACAGGGACAGTGGCGGGAGAAGCCTTTGGATAAACAGCGAAGTCATCTGGGCAGAAAAACGGCTCCTGACATTAACCAGACGGGGCCGGTGTTTCCAGGAATATTTCAGTTCTGAGGTAACTGTCACTGCAGGCGGGAGGGGGGATTGGACTGACCAGCCCGCGGGGGAGAACCCAGGAGAGGGGGGTGGCTCCGAATCCCAAGGGGGATAGAGGCAGGGAGGAGGCGCCAGGTGAGCACCTTGGCGCTGGGCAAGAGGACCCCAGTGTCTGGGCGGAACACCTGGGCTCCAAGTCAGCTTGGCCCAGTCTGCAGCTCCTGCTCTGCAGCAGGCACCCTTGCCCACAGGTGGACCAGCCAGGAGAGGGGCACTGGGTTCCACACCCCTCCCCCTGCCTGCCCGCCCCCCACCCCCCCGCCAGGCCCCTCTGGCTGCTGCCCACTGATTGTTTACATCCCGTCTTCCTCTGTGTTTATAAATCCGCTGAGCACGTGAGGAGCTAATGAGAGCAGCTCACGTTTCCTGCTGCAGCCCCCAGCCCCCAGCCAGCCCCTAATTCCATCCAGATCCCTGGGCCCTGGGAACAAGGCCCCCTCTTGCAGACACCCACGCACAAGCACACACGGCCACGACACACCCTCGCTCGCACGCGGGTCTTGGGTCGCGTGTCTAGGCCGTTTCCCCGCAGGTCCTGGCCCGCGTCCCTGGGGGCTGACCGGACTCAGGGCCGGGTGGGGGGCGGGGAGACTCGGACCTGGCCCCTGGCTAAGAGGTCTAGGTGCCGAAAGGGGTGGCCCAAGGCTGGCTCGCCGGGGAGCCTTATATTAGGGGAGCCTGCCCAGGATGCACCAGATCAGCACCTGGTGTCCTGGGAGGGACCTCCTGCCAGCCAGGGGGACGAGGGAAGGAAGTGGTTCAGGGGATCTGGGGGGCCCTGGGGCAAACCCCGAGAGGCTCCTCGGCAGCCCCTTCCTGCAGTGGCCCCCAGGAACGCCAGAGTCTCCTCCGACTGTCCCCTTAACTTTCCTTTCCTTTCCACCCTTGGAGTCTTAGAGAGTTGGGTGCAGGAGACCCAGGAGACAGATGCTACCGGCCAGTCCAGCCCTTTCTCTGGCAGGCCGGAGAGTGAGAGCAGCGGAGGCCCAGGGCAGGCGGGCGGGTGCAGCCGGAGCTTCCTGGGGAGCCCGGCTCTCTAGGGGGGCTCGCCATCGTGTCGGGGGCAGCGGGGTGCAGGGCGGCCAGGGCCGAGGGAGGGAAGGGAAGGGAGCAGCGGGGCCGAGTGTGGGTGCTGCGGCTGTGGGAGGGGCGCGGAGCCGGCAGCGAGCAGGGCAGGCAGGTGGGATTGTGGGCAGGAATGTGAAGTGTCACCGCGGCCGGAGCGGAGCGCGGCGGGGCGGGGAGCTGGAAGCGGGCGCCGGGCACCGGGGCGCCGCCGGCCCACGCCCACCGCCGGCCCAGGTGGAGCCGAGCCGCCGCGATCGAGTCCCGCGGACCTGCGGGGGACGGGCGAGGGGCAGCGCCCTTGCCAGGCCCCGTGCCAGCCTCTCCCCCGGCTCGGACCCGGAGCCCGGTCCCGTGCGCCCTCCCGGGAGGCCTCTGCCGCCCTTGGAGCCGCCGGCGGGGCCGAGGGTCGGGGCGGCTTCCGGAGCTCCGCGCGGGTCCCGGGGCGGGACGCGGGAGCCCCTGCGAGGCCTTCCCCGGCGTGGCCCGAAGCCCCCGGCCCGCGCCCGTCCTGTCCTGTCCCGTCCTGTCGTGTCGTGTCCCGTCCGCCGGGTCTCCCCGCGCGGCGGCGGGGGCGGGTCCGGCCGCGGGGCTCGGGACTCGGGCTTCGGCCGGGACTCCCGCTGCCCGTTCGCTCGTTCCTTCCCGCGCGTCCGCCCCCGGGGCCGGGCCGGGTCGGCCGGGCGGCGCCCGCCCCCCGCGCTAATCACTCGCAGGCCACGCCGGGCCGACCCGGGGGGTCCCGGCCGCCAGCGCCGCCCTACCTGCCGCGCGCGGGCCCGGCCTCCCGCCTCGCGCCGCCGCGGCCCGAGGTGGCGGCCTCCCCCGCCGCGGCCGGGCCCGGGCCCCGCCGCCCCTCGCCGCGCCAAGCCTGCTCCGAGCCAAGGCTGCTCCGGGCCGGGCCGGGCCGGGCCGGGCCCCGCCTCGCCCCGCTCCAGGTGGCCGCTTCCCGGGCTGCGCGGCGCCCGCTCGTCCGCCCGTCCGCCCGCCCGCTCGCTCGCCCGCTCTCCCCTCCGGGCGGCCGGGCCGGGCGGCGTCGCGGTCCTACCTGCTCGGAGGTCCATGGGGCCGGGGCGGCCGGCGCGCGGCTGCTCTCCCGGAGGCGGGCGGAGTGGGAGCAGCCGCGGCTCCGCGGAGCTTTAATAAGCCCATCCGCCAGGCCCACTCGCAGGTTTTTTTCGCTCGGTCTCGGATTTTTTTTTCGGTGTGGGACATTCTGAGGCTTTTTTTTTTTCTGACGTGTAAAGCTGCAACCACAAATTGTAGCGGCCCTCCCCGGCCCGGCGGGGGGAGCGGGAGGCGGGCGGGAGGCTTGGCTTTCGGGCCGGCGCCCTCCCACTGCACCGAGGGGGGGTGAGGTGAGGCGCGGCGCGGCGCGGCGGCGCGGTCCCACCCCGGGCCTCCTGCGGGAGCCCGGCCGAGCCCGCCGCGCCGAGGGGGCGGGAGGGCATCCCTGGGTCTGCGAGCTCCGGGGGGCGAGGCGGGGCGGGGCGGGGGTCCCCGCCGCACCCTACCTCCGCCGGCCTCCCGCCGCCGACCTTCCCTCCCCCAGAAG
Organism: Suncus etruscus; assembly: GCF_024139225.1. Lineage (NCBI taxonomy): Eukaryota > Metazoa > Chordata > Mammalia > Eulipotyphla > Soricidae > Suncus > Suncus etruscus. Next base: position 110,868,307 of record NC_064856.1, read on the forward strand.
GGCCATGACACATTCTCCCAAATGCCAGCGATCTGGCCTCGGCGCGGGTGATGGTGTTTTTCCTGCTGCCCTTTGTCTGGGCTGACCCCCCCAGCCCCCGCCCTACTGTCCCTGCCGCCCGTCTGTCCCGTTCCCAAAAGCCGGGGCTCTGCGCCGGCCGGGGCAGGTGACTAAGGCCCCCCGCGCCCGGGGAGGGGGCGGGAGAGGGCAGCAGGGGCGGCTGGCGGGCCGCGAGTCTGTCCCGTCCCGTCTGCGGCAGGGGCCGGTGGGGCCCGTCATTCATTAATCCGGAGAGACGCCGCCGACCACTCGCACCCGCCGAGGCCGCACAGGCTTCGTGGTGACTCACCAGCGCGCTCCCTGCAGCGCCGAGATGGACACACTCAGCCCCAGCTTTGGGCATCGTCCCTCCCCGTCCACGCTGGGCGGTCTGGGGGCCTTGCCAGATGGGGGGCGGCATCGCCCACCCTCGCCTCTGCCCCAGGGCATGGGTGCGGGCCCAGAGGACCCTGAGCCCAGAGCCTGCCCTTTCCTTGCTCTCTCAGCAGAGAAGCAACCGGACAGGCCCACGTCCCGTCTGGGTGGGTCACCCTATCCCCAGAGTTGGCGTGCTGGGCAGGGAGCAGCTTTTGTAGACTTGTTGGGCCAGGGCCGGCCAAGCGGGTGGGTCACCTGAGAAGGTGTCGTCCTCTCTGCAGCCCCCAGGCCCCCTCTGACCCCTCTCCAGCTCTACGAGCCCGGTGGTCAGGACCGGTGCTGGGCTCCCCGGCTGCCCTTCCCTCTCTTCACTGTGAGAACTGGGGTGGGGAAGAAGTTTGTTTTCAATTACCTCACTGGAGTGGGGCAGACTTTGTTGTTGGCGGTTTTTTTTTTCTCCCTCTGCTTGCTCGCTTTCCCCCTGAACATGCAGAGAAGGCTGGGGAGGCGAGCTGGCCGGGGCGGGAGCCTGCTGGGAGGGCTGGGAGGGCTCCCCCACGCCCGCCAGCCCGCCTGCCACGGGAGGACTCGAGGACAGTGAGCTCCTGGGTGAGCAGGCCAGGCCAGTGCCAGGGTGCAGAGGCTGGTGGAGGCCGAGGGGGCTGCCCAGTGGCTGAGTGGCACCAGGCCGGCCACCACCTTTTGGGTGGGAGGGGGCCCTGAGGGGAAGGGGTTGCGGTGGAGCCACGCAATGTGGTTTGGATTTGGAGGAGCCCCTCAGCACCTTATAAAGCACCTTGCTGAGTCAGGGCGAAACAGCGCTGAGAGGGGCGGGAGAGAGGAGGAAAGAGGAGACCGAGGCAGGGCCTGGGGGGAGGAGGCGGCCGCCGGAGGGTGGGGGGAGGCCGTCTGAGGAGTTGGAGAGCCTGGGTTGGTTGGTTGGTTGGCCGGGACCGAAGGCCTTCGGCTGCAAATGGGGACCCAGGCCTATTGGGTGCGGGGGACCCTTAGCTCTGCATACGGGCCCTGGCTGCCGCAGTGACCCTGAACCCGCCAGGGAAGCCCTGTTCTCCCCGGGCCGGCCTCTAGCCCGGACTTGCCCCCCCAGCCCTCTCCCCTCACCCAGGGGCCAGGTCTCTCCCCTCCCCCTCAGCCCTACTGCCAAGGGGAAAATCTGCTCCCTCTCCAAGCCGCCCGTGCCCTCTGCCATGCCTGGGCAAAGGCGGCAGGCTAGGAGCTGCTGGGGGCTGGGGGGGCTGAGAAGAGATGGTGCCTTTATTCCGCCAAGAGCAAATGCCGGGTGCTCTGTGGAAGCGGGGATGGGGGGGCGCAGGCCACCAGAGCTGACGCCATTAGTTCCAACCCGTGACAGCGGCAAGGTGGTGGCACAGGTGGCGTGATGGCCAGAAAGCAGGAAGGGGCTCCAGGTCTCCTCTGGTCTGGGGGTGGGCAGTTGTGTCCTACATGCTTCCGTCGTGACCCTGGAAAGGACTGAGAGGTCAGGAAAGACCGAGGCAGCCAAGGACAAAGGGGAGGGAAGGAGAGGTGGGTGTGGGCTGAGCTTGCTGGTCCTTCTCTGCCACCTCACGGTGGTGGCCACAGCAGAGAGGTGACGTGGGGCCCCCTCCCCAGCCTGGCTAGGCCCAGGGGTGTGGCAGGGGAGGGCTGGCACCAGGTGATGAGTGAGTGGCCTTCCCAGGGGGTGGGGGTGAGTCAGTGTTGGCTTGGGGATGGGCACAGGGCCCACCCGCCCAGGTAGGGCTCCCCCAACGCCCCAGAGCACCCTGTGGCCCAGCCAGCCAGGTGTGAATGGGGCCCCAGTTCCCAGTGTCCTGCTCCCGAACTAGGGAAGCTTCTAGTCCAGCCTACCTGGGGCAGCTTCTCGAGGTTCATTTCATTCATTCAACCTCGAGGTTGGTTGAGAGCAGGGTATATGCCGTGCCACCCCTCGTTTGTTGCAACACCTGGCACTCCCCTGGGCTCAGAGGCCTGAGAAGTGACTGGGGTCACCACTGGAGCTCCTGTAGGTGGCCCTGGTGCTGTCTCTCACTGGGACCTCTTGAGGAGCTGGGAGCGCGCCATGTTTCCAGAGGACTGCGTGAGGGCCAACATTTTCTGGCCAGGACCAAGCTGCTCTTTGAGCCACAGGTGTAAACCAGGGGGCCTAGTACTTAACTGATTACAGGGGCTCCCCCTTACTCCAGGCAAGAACTCTGGTCCTGAAACACAGGAATGTCCCCCCATTGGTGATGCTGTGGTTCAGGCCAGCCCCCCCCCCCCTCCGCTGCACATAGTCCTCCTGGATCCCCCAGCAGGGGATAGACAGACAGGCAGGCCACACTCCCTGCTCAGGCCCTCGGACACTACCGGAACCCCTGGCCCACCCGAGAGGCATCCGGAGGGCACCAGGGCAGGGGCAGGAGATTCACCTGGCAGGCACTTCCCCTTCCCCGAGGTGCTTGCCTCGCCCCGAGCTGACTGTGACATCAGCGGAAACCCCTGCGACTTCATCAGTGCCCTACCCTGCCAACCGTGCCTGCCTGTCCCACCCACACCTGCCCCGGGACACCGCGCCCTCTGGCCCCGGCCCGATACCCGCCTCTCCCTGCCCTCCTGGCAGGCCAGGCTGCCAGCTCGTCTGGGTGACGGCGGGGCACAGGGCTATCCCGCTGAGGTTCCTCCCATGCCCTCATTCTCCCAGGCTGTTCCGTTGCCCTGGCCAGCCCACGCCGCGGGCATCCTGACTCGGTCTCCCCTGGCAGGAGAGCGGGGTTACCTCTCCCTGGGCTGAGATCTTATCACCCCACTGAGTCACTGCAGGCTCCTCCCAATGCCTCCTTCCTGGGCCTGTCCCCACTTCTCCAGTTGGGGTCAGAAGTCAGACACAGTTCCCCAGACCACCTGGAGGTGCAGCCCCGTCTGTTCCTGCATTCCTTGCTGTGAAGCAGCAGACAGCCATGCTCCCTGCTTGACCTTGGCCAATTCACTTGCTTCTCTGTGCCCTGGTTTACCTCAGGCAGACTGGTCATGCTCAGCCATTCCTGCACCCCCACAGAGTCTGCCTGACCACAGCCTCTTCTTTCCCTCTAGCCCTATACCCCCACTTCTGCTCCCTCCCCAGGGTGGGCCCAGACATCCCCAGACTACATTGCTGGTCTGGAAGGGTTGACATGGGTGCCCAGGTCACCTCAGAGGGTACTGTGTTTAAGGGGGCACAGTGGCAGGCAGTGAGATCCTGCAGAAAAAGGGGGCATCCCTTCTGGTGCTCTCAGGGGAGGGGTCTCTGAAGGACTGGGCGAATTAGGGGGCCATATAGGGCCAGAGAGATAGCACCATGGCTAGGGCACTTGCCTTGCACGTGGCAAGTGCCCTGGCCATGGTGCTATCTCTCTGGCCCTATATGGCCCCCTGAACACAGGGTCAAGAGTCAGCCCTGGGGCCGGGCGGTGGCGCTGGAGGTAAGGTGCCTGCCTTGCCTGCGCTAGCCTAGGACGGACCGAGGTTCGATCCCCCGGCGTCCCATATGGTCCCCCAAGAAGCCAGGAGCAACTTCTGAGCGCATAGCCAGGAGTAACCCCTGAGCGTCACCGGGTGTGGCCCAAAAACAAAAAAAAAAAAAGAGTCAGCCCTGAGCACCACCAGGTGTGGCCCACAACCAAAAACAAACCCAGTTAAAAGAATTTGGGGGGCACAGGGGGGAGTGCATCTGGCCTGGTGGTGGGGCTGCAGGGGAGCTGGTGCTCAGGCTGGTGGGGCTCAGTGATACTCCAGATCTTTCTGAAGCACCTCCTTTGCAGCTGGCCCACGGGGACCAACGTCTGGAGCGCTCTGCTCCTGACCAGCCCCCTGCCAGGAAAGCCTCTTCACCCCGCTGCTGGGCGCAGGCCTGGTCCGGATGGGAGTCCAGTGGCCATGGTGTCTGTCTCCCTCTGCTGGTCCCTCAGGGACAGCACGGCTAGCACAATTGCTCAAGAGTCCATGTCTCTCCCCAGGGGGGTTGGGGTGGGGTGGGGACAAGGGGCTGGGCTTCAGCCTCAGGAGCCCCAACACTGCCTCCTGAGGACCTAAGCCGGAAGCCAGCCTCTGCCCAGGGGCCCTGAGAGGTGGTGTCCAGGGGGCCAGGTTGTTCTTCCCCCCAGACCTCCCTGGCGGCCAGCAGGCCCGGAACAGCCCCTTCCCCTTCTTGCCATGAACGGAGCTGTCATCCACGGATTTATCTAAACCTTTTGTCAAGCTATTTATACTCCCAGCTGAGCCCACATCTTGGGGTAATGAGTTCCATCGTGTCCTCCCCCGCTGGGCGAAGCACGCTGCCTTTGATTCGCCCTAAACTTACCTCACTCGCGCTCTGAGGGGGCCCAGAGACTCTAGCATGCCAGGTTCTGGGGAACCAGTCCGAGCTTCCCCCTGCCGCCTGCCGTGGCCAGCATTCCAGCAGCGCCTACAGAGACTTGCCCGAACCGGGTGGGCATAGCCCCTGCCCTGCACCAGCCCCCCGCAGCCCATGCCAGGGCCCAGCCTGTCCTCCAGCAAAGGGTAGGGGTGGAGGGACTGTGGCGGGGCGCAGGGCTGGGGGCCTGGCCTGGCCCTTTCCTGTCCTTGTGGGGCTCTCCTCAGGGAATTTGCACATGGTGCTTGGTTGCTTGGGTCATCCCAAGTGGTGCCCAGGGAGTCTGGGGGGTCCTCTCCTGGCCCTTGAGTGTGAGGTTCCGAGGTCATCATGTGACTCAGGCCCCGAGGTCCCAGGGTCCAGCAGGGCCACCCCAGCAGTGCTCAGAAGGGGAATGCATGGGGCCAGAGAGATTGCATAGCAGAAGAACAATGGTTCAAATCCCAGCATCCCAGATGGTCCCCTGAGCCTGCTAGGAGCAATTTCTGAGTGTAGAGCCAGGAGTAACCCCTGAGCACTGCCAGGTGTGACCCAAAAATCAAAACAAAATAAACAGAAGGGGGCTGCATGACGTGGAGGATCAAGCAGGTTGGGGAATCTGCACCTTCAGCCCGCAGCCCTCTGATTGGAGGGTCAGCTCTCCTGAGCCCTGGATTACCCCAGCATTCAGGAACTTTGTCCGAGAAGCAGGTGCTCTCCGACCTCTTTCCCCTTCCCAGGAGGAAACTGAGGCTCAGAGAGCCACCAAGCATCCATCAGAGCCTATTAGCACCCCAACAGGTGATGTCTCTGAGGCCTGTTATCTCTTCACATTTGCTCTGGCAGGAACCTCTGTGATATGGCAAGATTGTGCCACCCACGAGACAGGAGAGCCCAGGCTCAATGAACAGAGCCAGACCGCTGGGCACCACCAGGTGTGGCTCCAAGACACAACAAATGCTCAGGGTGAGGCTAGTGTAGACACACAGCAGGAAGGAGCCCTCCGTGACTAAGTACACCCAGTGAGGCCATCTCTGGCCCCTGGTTTTCCACGGTATGTATCCTGAGCCACCATGGTGGAGCCCCCCTCATTCCCAGCAGCTCCCTTGGCCTTGTGGCCATCATCCCTGGAGGTCTGTGCTGCCTTGGAATGCTTCCCTAGATGTCTGCGGGACTCACGTCCTCACCTCCTTCGAGCCTTGGCTCCGAGCCAGCCTGCTCAGTGGGGTGCAGAAAGCAGCACTGGTGCCTGCCCATTGGCCAGCAGTCACCTTCATTTGTTCTCCCTGGCAGCCAGGGTGTGGGGATGGCGGTAGTCAGCTCAGATGGTTCACTTCCCAGCATTGACTTATGGCCTGTTGACTCTGCACCTTGGAGAATGAGCTGCTAGAAACTACACCAACTTTTTTTTTTTACTTTTTTGGGCTATACCCGGTGACGCTCAGGTGTTACTCCTGGCTATGCAGTCAAAAATCGCTCCTGGTTTGGGGGATCATATGGGATGCTGGGAGATCGAACTGTGGTCTGTCCTAGGTTAGCACGTGCAAGGCAAACGCCCTACTGCTTGTGCCATCGCTCTGGCCCCTACACGTCAACTTTTTTTTTTAATTTAATGTTATTTTTTGGCCACACCCAGCAGGCTCAGAGGTTACTCCTCGCTCTGCACTCAGAAATCGCTTCTGGCAGGCTCGGAGGACCATATGGAATGCCGAGGATTGAACCCTGGCCCATCCTGGGTCGGCTGTGTGCAAGGCAACACGCTACTACTGCTGTGCTATCACTCTGGCTCCCACACCTCAACATTTTTTGTTTTTGGGTCACACCCGGCAGCGCTCCGGGGTTACTCCTGGCTCTATGCTGAGAAATCTCTCCTGGCAGGTTCAGGGGACCATATGGGATGCCAGGATTCGAACTGTTGCAAGTCAGCCCTTGATGGGGCTGACTGATGGAGATATAGAGGATGAGGTCTTTTCCCTCCAGCTCGGAGCACGCGTCTGCCACCTTGTTCAGCCGGCGGTTCTGAGGTGAAGCGGCTGGTGAAAGGCTAGCAGACAGGCTTGTGAAAATATTAGCTTTATTCGGTGGACAAGACTGAAGCCAAAAGCCTCAGCGTCCGTTCCAGCCAAAAAGCCCTTCGTCCCGGAGAGATAGCACAGCGGTGTTTGCCTTGCAAGCAGCCGATCCAGGACCAAAGGTGGTTGGTTCGAATCCCGGTGTCCCATATGGTCCCCCGTGCTGCCAGGAGCTATTTCTGAACAGACAGCCAGGAGTAACCCCTGAGCAACGCCGGGTGTGGCCCAAAAACCAAAAAAAAAAAGCCCTTCGCCTTCCACAGACCCTTGCTTTTATCCCCCAGAATCAGGTACCACCCAATGGTGGAATCAGGTACCACCCAATGGTGGGAGCAGAATCATGTACCACCCTAGGGTGGGAGCAGAATGCCAGGTCACACCCTAGGGTAGGGCACAATCACCGATCAGGGTAGGGCCAGTAACATAATAATCCCATTGAAATGTTTACATACCAGGTGGACTCTTAGTGGTCCTCAGGTTCCCCCCTCCCTCCGTACTCCAGCGGGGAGGTGCATGGGGAGGAGGGCAGGCAGACATCTGGCTTCTGGTTTCCTCTTTGATTCTGGAGACCAGCTCTTGCCAGGTATGGGGTTTGGGGAGGCCCCATACCAGAGCCTTTCTTCCTAGCCTAGGGAGTGCTGGGAGGCTTGGCAGGCCCCCAGCCGTCCTTGTTTTTTTCCCCCCGACTCCAGGCCCTCCCTGGGTGCCAGCTCAGATGGCCAGAAGTGGGTTCAGGTGGACTCTTAGTGGTCCTCAGGTTCCCCCCTCCCTCCATACTCCAGGGGGGAGGTGCATGGGGAGGAGGGTGGGCAGACATCTGGCTTCCGATTTTATCCTTGATTCTGGAGACCAGCTCTTGCCAGGTATAAGGTTTTTCTCCCCTGGACTTCAGTCTTTCCCTGGGCACCGGGCTAGGTGGACTCTATAGGGGTCAACAGGCTTTCCCCCTATCTCTCCCTACACTAATGGGAATGCGCTCTGGGAGGAGGGCAGGCTGTTCTAGCACTGGTTTATGTTGAGACAGTCAGTGGAAATTTTTTCTTTGTTTTCATATTGATAGTATTGTGTGCATATATTCTATATATCCATAATATCCATCTTGTATTGGGACCTTGATACTGCCCTACAAAGCTCATTTCTAATATTTTACTGCCTCAGTCCCAACCCTTACTTCCCCCCATCCTCCCATGTAGGTGCAGCTCATGACATGAAGCTCACCACATAGAGTGATGAGTACAGTTAGAGAAATAACTACACTGAAAACTATCATAACAATGTGAATGAATGAGGGAAGTAGAAAGCCTGTCTCGAGTACAGGTGTGGGTGGGGTGGCGGGTAGGTAGATCTGGGAAATTGGTGGTGGGAATCCTACACTGGTGAAGGGGGGGTGTTCTTTACATGACTGTAATCATACAACTACAATTATATTTGTAATCACGGTGTTTAAAGATAATTAAAAAAACGAAGAAAAAAACAAGTAACTACTGAATGTCAATGTTACTGCTTTTTAAAGCAGGCTTCCCTTTAAATAAAGTTAAAAAGTAAGTTTTATCTTAAAAAAAAAAGAAATGTTTACATACACAACACGAACCACTGTCCTGCATGCAAGGCAAACACCCTACCTCCATGCTCTCTCTCTAACCCCCAAAGTTCATTTACTTTATAGATTTTTTGTTTTGTTTTTGGGTCACATCCTGTGGCGCTCAGGGGTTCCTCCTGGCTCTGCACGCAGAAATTGCTCCTAGTAGGCTCGGGGGATCATATGGGATGCTGAGATTCAAACCACCATCTGTCCTGGATCGGCTGCATGCAAGGCATGCTATCTCTTCGGTCCCCAAATTATATTTTTCTTTTCAGTTTTTGGGCCATACCAGTGGTGCTCAGGGTTTATGTCTGACTCTGCACTCAGAAGTCACTCCTGGTATTGCTTGGGGGAACCAAGCATATGAGGGGCTGAGAGATGGAACCCGGGTCAGCCACAGGCATGGCAAGCACTATGGCCCTGAACTGTCTCTGTACACAGCCCATCTTAGATTTTGAATCATTCTCTTTGCCAAGTAGCCAGATGTGGCAGGAGGCGCTGGTGAGCAGGACAGGACAGTGGGACCAGTCAGTATGCAGACTTCAGAGGAGCTGATCAGGATGTAACCTCATGTAAGTGGCACAGTCCCCGGGATTTTGGTAACTTTACCCTTGTAAGATTACACCTTGTTTAGTCAACACAAAGATCATCCCTGGTTTTCTGTTCTGTTTTGTTTTTTGTTTTCTGGGTCACACCCGGCAGCGCTCAGGGGTTGCTCCTGGCTCTGTGCTCAGAAATCGCCCCTGGCATGCACGGGGGACCATATGGGATGCTGGGATTTGAACTACTGTCCTGCATACAAGGCAAATGCCCTACCTTCATGCTATCTCTCTGCCCCCCCCTTTTTTTGGTTTTTGGACCACACCCAGTGACATTCAGGGGCTACTCCTGGCTATGCGCTTAGAAATCGCTCCTAGCTTGGGGGACCATATGGGACACCAGGGGATCGAACTGCGGTTTGTCTGTGGTCAGCCACCTGTAGGGCAAATGCCCTTCCACTGTGCCACCTCTCCAGCCCCAACTCTGGTTTCTTTGTTTACAATTGGTTTTGCCCCCAAGTAGAGATTGTCTTACAGATAAACCTGGGTGGGACTGGCTTGGGATAGCATGAACTATCTTTCCTTACTCTGTCCTTACTGCCCCACCCCAGGGCAGTCTCTGTACTCAATAAAAAATGACAGTTCTGGGGATGGAGCGATAGCACAGTGGTAGGGCGTGTGCCTTGCACGTGGCCGACCTGGGACAGACCCAGGTTCGATTCCCAGCATCCCATAATAATCCCTAAACCTGCCAGGAGTGATTTCTGAGCACAGAGCCAGGAGTAGCCCCTGAGCGCTGCCAGGTGTGGCCCAAAAACAAATAAACAAAATAACCGAAACAACAAAAAACCACATTTCTGGCTGGAGCTCCTGTGCGGTATAAGGTAAAGATTGCCAGACTATACGTGTTTCACCCTCAACCTGGTTTGGATAATTTTGTGCGGTGCCTCAGCTTCAGACCCATCACCCTGTGTTGGAAATATGGCACAAGGGCCGGAGAGATAGCATGGAGGTAATGCGTTTGCCTTTCTTTTTTTTTTTTTTTTTTTGGTTTTTGGGTCACACCCAGCGGTGCTCAGGGGTTACTCCTGGCTGTCTGCTCAGAAATAGCTCCTGGCAGGCACGGGGGACCATATGGGACACCGGGATTCGAACCAACCACCTTTGGTCCTGGATCGGCTGCTTGCAAGGCAAACACCGCTGTGCTATCTCTCCGGGCCCGCGTTTGCCTTTCATGCAGAAGGATGGTGGTTCGAATTCCGGCATCCCATATGGTCCCCCAAGCCTGCCAGGAGCGATTTCTGAGTGTGGAGCCAGGAGTGACCCCTGAGCGCTGCCGGGTGTGATCCAAACCCCCCCCCCAAAAAAATATGGCACGTGGGGTGATTTTACAGGACTTAGCTGAGAAGTGCAAAGGAAAAGGAAAGAAATTTTGCTTTATTGATTCAGGTAAGAATTATTCGAAATGTTTAAAGCTTGAGTTGGGCATGTGGTGGGGGCTGGAGAGAGCATTTGCCTGGCCCGAGCACCCCGGATCCCTCCACAATAAAAATCATCACATTTCAGATTGTTGCACCCTCCTCTCTGTTTGCTGTCTATTACTCCCCACAGCCCTCAGGTACCAAACATCTCTACTGTGGGATGTCAAAATGAGCAGAACTCTCCAGAGAGTGTCTCCTCAACACCCTCAGTTCACCCTTGGGAAAACTGAGGCTGTGAGGAGCATCTGGCTGCAGCCCGGACCCCAGGTTTTCTGTGCTGCTGAACCTCTTTCATGCAGTACAACAGAGTCGTAACAGAGGCTGGAGCCTTAGTACTTTGGGGAAGGCACTCACCTTACATGTGGCTGATCTGGATTTGATCCCTGTAGTCCCATATGGTCCCTGAGCCCAAGAACGAACCTTGAGTGCAGGGACAGGACTAAGCCCGAGCACAGACTGGCTGTGGCCCTGAAGTGAAAACAAAAAGGGGTCCTGACAACAACCAAAAGCCTTGCTCAGGGGCTGAGAGATCACAGGTGCCCCAGGCAGGTGAGCAAGAAGACTGCAGCTCTGACCACACTGCCAGGCAGACGCTAAGTGCCCTCCCCCCCCAAGTCCTGGCTTCTAGAGCCTTTTGGGGGCCCATCCTTCACAGAACCAGATGCTTCCCATGTCACCAGGTGCTATGCATGTCTATGAGCTGTGCATGTCTGCGATTGTGTGTGCTGTATGTAATTACATGTGCATGTGACTACATGTGCTGTTTTTATGATTATATACTGATTGCATGTATTGTGTCTGCGATTTCATGTGATCATGTAACCACGATTGTGTGCTGCTGTGTATTTTTGTGTATGTGTGGTTTTTGGACCACACCCGGCAGCACTCAGGGGTTACTCCTGGCTCTGTGCTCAGAAATTGTTCCTGGCAGGTTTGGGGGACCATATGGGATGCCTGGGATTGAACCTGGGTCCATCCAGGGTCAGCCGCGTGCAAGGCAAATGCCCTATCACTGTGCTGTCACTCTGGCCTCCACCACCGCTGTGTATTTCTGTGACTCCTGTGATTGTTATTTTGAACCTACACTGACTGTGTATGACTGCATAACTTGGTGTGGCTGTGGCTGGGTAGCTGTGTGCTGTGGCCTGTGTGTACAGCTGTGACTATGGTTCTATGTGACTGTGAGGCATAAATGTGTATGATTGTGTATGACCGGAACTTTGTGGCTGTGATACCTGTGGCTTGTATAACTATGAGACACTGTGTGGTTCTTTGCTCATGGTATGGCTGTGTCCATAGCTGTGATTTTTAGAACCGAGCAGATAAATCTGTGTGCTTCTATCTTTTGTGTGACTGTGAATCTGACTGATTCGGTGTGGTCCTGGGTATGGTTCTGTTGGGTGAATGCATGTGCCCGAAGACTCACTCCGAATCCTAAGACTGGGGCTGGAGGGTTAGTACTACAGGGAAGGTGCTTGCCTTGAATGCAGCCAACCTGGGTTTGATCCTCTGCATCCACCATGAGTGACCTCTAAGTGCAAAGTCAGGAGTAGCAATATCACCAGGTGTGGCTCCACCCCTTCCCCCCAAAAAACACCCAAAGGAACAAACAAAATAATCATAAGACTGGAACTGGAGTGCGGTACAGGGGGGAAGGTGCTTTCTTTGCACACAATCCACCCAGCTTCTATTCCAGACACCACTTACGGTCCCGAGTTGAGAGCCAGAGTGAACCCCAAGCACCACTGGGTGTGGCCCCAAAACAGAGATGAACTAAGGTGTTTACAGGTTCTTTGGGGCTGGCTGGAGCCACAGTAGAGAATCAGGCACTTGCCTTGCAGAAGACCTGGAGTTGATCCCCAGCACCCCATATGCAGAGCCAGAAGCAACTCCTGGGCACCGTCGAGGATGTGGCCCCCAAACCAACCAAAAACCTGACTTCTTTTCACCCTGCCTTGCCCACAGTCCTTGAGGCCTGCTCCAATGCATATTTGAGGCCCATAGAGACCAGCTCCAGAGTCTGAGTATGGGGGTGATGCTAGGCCTCCTGGGCTCTGCTGCTGGTGACCCCTGCAGCCCCCACATGCCAGGGCAGAGTTACTAGCAGCCACTCCCAGCTGCCCCCATGCCCAAGCATTCTGGTGCCCTGGCACCATTGTCCCGTTCAGGGAACGGTGTGCGCGGAGAGCCTCGGGGGACAGAGCACAGAGAAACGGGATGGGTCAGAGCTCTTCCCTCGGGCCTGCGTCAGAGAATGTGGGGACACTGCCCTAGGAGGGCTACAGCTGCGGAGAGAGAGAGAGAGAGAGAGAGAGAGAGAGAGAGAGAGAGAGAGAGAGAGAGAGAGAGAGAGAGAAGGGAAAATGCAGTGTGTGTGTGTGTGTGTGTGTGTGTGTGTGTGTGTGTGTGTGTGTGTCCAGACACGCTTTTCGCTCCTGGAGCTGGGTCCTGCTCGCTGGGGAGGTGCCAGAGGAGGTCAGGACGAAGTCAGAGCCTGGGAGAGGCCGGCCTGTCTCCAAGGGCCCCCAACCCCTCCAGACTTGCAGGGAAGACTGAGGCTGCGGAGGTAAGTGGAGGCAGAAGGAGCAAACACGCTTCCTCCTGCCGTCCAGGTCAACGTCGGGTCCCCGGTCACGCCCCGCCACCTCCGCCGCTGCTCCTGGGCCTGCGTCCCGGGGTAGGGAGTGGGGCGGGCAGGGCGCTCCGAGCAGGACCTCCGATCCCCGACGCCGCCCGGGAACTCAGGGTCCGCAGCGGGCCCGGCGCCGCCCGCCCGAGCCCCGAACCGAGCCCGGGACCCCGCCAGGCAGCGCCCGGACGAGGACGTAGCGCCGGGCCGGCCCGGACCCGGTCACGTGACGGGGACGGCGCGTCGCGTCACATGATCCGCGCACGGACCAATGGGGCGAGGGGCGTGGCTTCGGGCGTGGGGCGCGAGCCAATGAGGGCGCGCGGCGGGTCCTAGGCGGGGGCGTGGCCTCGGCGGCGCGCGCGAAGGAACCGGGTGGCTCCGCGGCGGGATCCCGCCGGGCCGGAAGAAAGGATGAAGTGTCTGGTCACGGGCGGCAACGTGAAGGGTGAGTCGGGCCCGCGGGGCCGGGCGGCCCGGGGTCGGGGTCGGGGCGCAGCAGCAGCCTGAACCCCCTTTCTCCACTCCCTGCAGTGCTCAGCAAGGCCGTCCACTCCCTGTCCCGCGTGGGGGACGAGCTCTACCTGGAGCCCCTGGAGGACGGAGTGAGGGATCGGGGAGTTGGGGGGGGTCCCGCAGGGAGCCCCAGCCTGGGGAGATGCCCCCACACAGCGGGCAGCCTTCAGGGGTGATGGGGGGGCCAGTGCCTGGGTGGACTGGGCCAGGGGTGGCTGTGTAGGGGAGCAGGGCAGAGGGCCCCTGGGAGGGAACCCTGCTGGAGGAGCCCCCACAGACCAGGCACAAGGGTGGCAATGCGCCCCCCTGACTGGCCCTTCTCCCTACATCTCCACCCCAGCTCTCCCTGCGCACCGTGAACTCCTCTCGCTCCGCCTATGCCTGCTTCCTTTTTGCCCCACTCTTCTTCCAGCAGTACCAGGCGGCCGCCCCAGGCCAGGACCCCCTGCGCTGCAAGATCCTGATGAAGGTGGGGACCGCGGGCAGATGCCCAGATACACGCCACACAGACACACAGCAGCTGCACACGTGTAAACAGTCCCATCACACAGATGCAGACAGACTCCACACACAACACACGCAGACAACACACATGTATCTACACTGTAGATTCTACAGACATACACACAGGTGTGCCCACCCAGTGCTCCTCTGGGAAGGGACCCCTGTTGTAGTTGCTGCGCGCGCACACACACACACCTGCAGGACACACACACACACACACACACACACACACACACCCCTGCAGGAAGGACAGTGTGTGCTCAGGTAGAGTGTGGATGGCTGAGGAGACAGGCAAGGCCCCGGCACAGTTCAGCTTTGGACCCATGTGCCCACAGTCATTCCTGTCCGTGTTCCGCTCGCCAGCTTTGCTGGAGAAGACGGTGGAGTGCTGCTGCCTCTCGCTCGGTGGCCAGAGCAGCCGTCTGGTGGTCCAACTGCACTGCAAATACGGTGGGTGCAAGCCGGGCTGGGCAGGGGTGCTGGGTAGCTAACTACTGAGTCGTGTCTGCCCTGTAGGGGTGAGAAAGACGCACAACCTATCATTTGAGGACTCCGAGTCACTGCAGGCCGTCTTCGATGCTGCCCGTTGTCCCCACCTACTCCGTGCCCCAGCCAGGTGAACCTCGGGGTCTCTTTGCTTCCTTGCAGGGGGTCAGTGCCCGGCCCAGCTCACCTACCCGGGTCTGGTGGCTCTAGCTGGAGTGGAGAGGTAGGGTACCCTCTCCGGGCACCTCCATCTTCTCGGGCTTTTCTTCTTGCCCGTAGGCGCTCCCCCTGCCTATCTGTGCTGTTACCCACACTGTCCTGGCCACCAGGCCCTAGACCTGCCTCCAAGTCATGAAGCGCTCTCCTGCTCCTTGGCACTGGGCCTGAACCCCCTTCTGGGATTCAGGCTGCCTCCTGCTCTCTGCTGCAATGTTATTCCGGATGCTACGCCAGGGCATAAGGGTCTGGGAGAGCCCCACGACTGTTGTTGGGGACTGTCTGGCCTGAGGAGGCAGATGGGGGCCCTGGGCCCAGAGCTGCTCAGAGCAAGGGCTGCTTGTCTGCCAGGGGCTCGATCTTCTTTGCTTGGGACAAATGACAGCTAATGGGAACCCCTTTGCTTCCCCGTCTGATTCCTGTTGAGACTTAATCTCTGCACCACTCCTGGAAGAGGGGCTGGAGCCACAACACAGTGGCTTGGACACAGCCAGCCCAGTTTCAATCCCTGACATCCCTTATTGTCCCCCAAAAAAAAACCAAAGACTCTTGGAAGAATGTAGGGTGACCGTCACCTTTATTCTCTACTGGGAGCCTCTTCCTTGACCTTTTTAGGGGCTCAGGCCACACCCAGGGTATAGAGGCTATTCCAGGCTCTGTGCTCAGGTGTGGTGCTGCAGAAGGATCCTGGGGTTTCTGCCTAGGAAGCATCTGCTTTGCCCATTGAGTTTTCTCTCTGGCCACCACTCACTTTTTTTTTTTTTTTTTTGGTTTTGGGGCCACACTCGGAGGTGCTCAGGGATTACTCCCAGCTCTGCACTCAAATTATTCCTGGCAGTAGCTCTAACAGGGCTGTCTGGGGGCAGCGAGGGGGCAGCTAGACCTCACCTGGTCCACTGCGAGCTCTGGCATGCCCGCCCCAGCCACACCCCGCGCCCTCACCTGTCTCTTCCTCCTGGTAGCTGCGCAGGATGACCCTGTGGCCCTGGCCAATGCCCAGCGTCACTTCAGCCAGCGTCAAGGGGAAGGGCAGGATGGCCTCGGCCAGGACCCTGAGAGATAGCACAGCAGTAAGACGTTTGCCTTTGTATGTGGCCGACCTGGGACGGACCTGGGTTTGATTCCCAGCATCCCATATGGTCCCCTGCCACAAACGATTTCTGAGTGCAGAGCCAGGAGTCACCCGAGTACCATCGCCAGGTGTGGCCCAAAAAACAAAACAAAACAAAAAATTTATTCCTGGCAAACTCCAGGGACCATATAGGATGCTGAGGAGCACATCCACTTTGGCTCTATCTCAGTTGTCCTGAGGTGAACATCCCAGGAGTTATTCCTGTGAAGGGCTTGGCAGGTGTCATCTGGGGCTGCTTGGGTGTGGGTCCCCCCTGAACTGTGATACCCCGTCCTGTTGTGAGCCGCAGACAGCTCCCCTCCTAGTGGGTCTGTCCCCTCGTGCCCACTGCAGGCTCAGCAGCTCTCAGGCATTGGCACAAGCGTTATTGACATGCAGAAGTAACACTGCCCTTTCCCCAGGGTCCTGGCCGAGGCCATCCTGCCCTTCCCCTTGACGCTGGCCGAAGTGACGCTGGGCATTGGCCAGGGCCACAGGGTCATCCTGCGCAGCTACCAGGAGGAAGAGACAGGTGAGGGCTCGGGGTGTGGCTGGTGGGGGCATGCCGGAGCTCGAAGTGGACCAGGTGAGGTCTAGCTGCCCCCTCGCTGCCCCCAGACAGCCCTGTTAGAGCCATGGTGACCGAGATGAGCCTTGCGGAGGCCGACTTCCAGCAGCTGCAAGCCCAGGAAGGGGCAGCTGTCACATTCTGCCTTAAGGAATTCCGGGTAAGGTCTCTCCTCCACATCCCCAGCCATCCCTGTCACCCCCCATCCTGCCTGGGCTCACCTGCCTCCTCTTCCAGGGACTCCTGAGCTTTGCCGAGGCAGCCAACCTGTCGCTCAGCATTCACTTTGATGTGCCTGGCAGGTAATGGCCTCGTGGCTGGGGGAATAGCTGGGGGGAGTGGAGGGCCCTGACCTGACCCGCTCCTCCCTGGTCCAGGCCTGCTGTGTTTGCCATCTCAGACTCCTACCTGGACTGCCACTTCGTCCTGGCCACGCTCTCGGAGCCTGACCCACAACCCCAGGCCCCAGGCCCCTCGACGCCCTGCCAGCCGCCATCCCAGCCCCACAGGTGAGTGCTCCCAACACACAGACCCAGCCCCAAAGGTGCGTGCTCCCGGCCCACACACATTTCCTGTCAAGCCGGGCCTCACAGGCTGCTTCCCGGTCAGCTGTGCAGACCCCTCCTTCCCGAGAAGGGCCTCCAGGGCCCCCGGCTTCCTTCTCCGCAGACGCCTCCCCAGCCAAGGCAGGGGGAGCGTTGGGGGGGCTGGAAGGGCAGGTGGGCTGGGGAGGGTGGGCCCAGTGTAGCTGCAACAGAGGAAGTCAGGCCTGGCCCCCCGCCCAGCCATTCCCTGGGCTCCGGTGCTGGCCAAGTCCTGTCCCCGGGGACGGGGGAGGTCGGACCCCAACGGCCCAGCTCACAGGACGGCCGCTCCCCTCCCCCAGGATGCCCCCCCACCTGAACCCCGATCAAAGGCGTCCCAGCCCACCCTAGCCTGCATCCTGGTCTCCCACCAAAGCAGGAAGTAATAAAATGCAGAGCACCGTGGCCAGGATGTGGGGCGGCCTGCACACCCCTTTTCCTCCTGCTCCCTGCCTGCAGCTCGCCCCACCTGGATAGCTTTGCCAGTGACGACATCGACTCCTACATGATCTCCATGGAGACTACGGTGGGCAGCAGCGAGGGCTCCCTCCCCCCTGACCTCCAGCGCCCCTGCAGCCCCCACAGCCCTGAGGAGGAGGAAGATGAAGATGCGCAGTCTGACACAGTGCCTGGGACGCCCCCAACCAAGAAGGTAGGACATGGGCAGTGGGGAGGCAGGGCCAGACACATGCTCGGCGCTCATTGCCCCGTCTTTGTAGTTCCGCTCGCTGTTCTTTGGCTCCGTCCTGGCCCCCACACGGTCCCCGCAGAGCCCTGGCCCAGTGCTGGCCGAAGACAGCGAGGGCGAAGGCTAACCCAAAACTGCAGAACCTTGACACCAGGCCCAGAGACAGTGAGGGCGAAGGCTAACCCAGAACTGCAGAACCTTGAGACTGGGCCCAGAGACCCTGCACCGACAGTGCCAGCCTGTGGCCTCTGTCCTGAAGAGCGGGGAAGGGTGTGGAAGGGCCTCCAACCCCCAATAATCATGTCCATGGGAATCTTCTCTGCTTAATCCACCCAGTCCTCGCTGCCTTCCCTTCTCTGCCAATCATGAGCAGCCACCCACCCCAGCTCCCGATGGTGCACCTTGGGGAGGGCCGTGGTCCCAGCCAGTCCTGTGCCTTTTCTGTCACACCGGGCTGTGGCCTTTAACGTGCCAGAGGGCCCTGGGTACCCACCCTGGGCGCGACCAGGAAAACAGAAGCCGTGGCAAGAATCCAGCTTTGACCTTTATTCAGAGACCAGATGTGCTGCCCTGGATCCAGCTGCCGGCCCCGGGCTGGCCCTTCTGCCCTTGCCGCTGACCAGCCGCACACGAAGGCAGAGGGTGCCGGGGGAGGGACTGGCGCTGCTATGGACTCATTAAAAAAAGAAAAAAAACTCCAGCAGGGCTCCGGGCTCCGTGCCTGGCGGGCTCCCCAGGCCCCGACTCTGCACACCCGGCCACGGGCTGAGGGTGGCCATAGGCTCTCCTGGCTATTTCTTGGCTTTGGCTGAGTTGCGGGGTGGGGTGATGGGCCGGCCCCCGGGATTCAGGCCGCTGAACTGCCCGTACTTTCCCTTGTTCTTGTCGGCTGGCTTGAGAATCTAAGAGAGAAAATCCGGTGAGGTTCTGGGTGGCCCTCGGGGTCCCCAGCCCCTGCATCAGCCTCCCGGGCCCACCTGGAAGGAGCACATGAGCGTCTCGTCCACGCTCATCATCGCTCCTGCATTGTCGAACTCGCCACAGTAGTTGGGAGCTGAGAAGAGTGTCACCAGCTGCCGCTTGGCAAAGAACTCGTAGCCGTCCTCGACCACCTGTGGGAGGAGGGACTCAGCAACATTGGGCACAGTGCCCTCCCCACCCCCTAAAGCCGTGATGGCGAACCAATGGTACACTTTATCAGCGGTGGCATGCGGGAAGGTCCGCAATTAAGATATGTGGCGTGTGCCTCATAGTTTTTAGATACTAAAATCTCGTTATTAAGGTTTAATTGACGTGCTGGCACTTTTGAGGAAATTCTTTGGTTCTGTACAGCAGTTCGGGCACTCGGGCTCAAAAAGGTCAGCCATCACTGCTGGGCTGCTGCCCTGACCCACCTGGTGTGCCCTGCAGATGAGGTCTAGGTCGTGCTTGTGCAAGAACTTGGCCACCACCTCAGCCCCGAAGGTGAAGGAGACGCCGCGGTCGTTCTCGCCCCAACCCTGCACGTCCTTGTCGGGGTCCGACCACAGCAGGTCACACAACAGCCCCTGGTCGGGCACATCCGTCGGCCTCATGATGCGCCGGATCTGCTCCATGGACTGCAGGTCTGGGGACAGGCCTGCGGGCCCGGGACAAGCGAGCGGTTCAGGGCCGCTTTCCCAGAACCCACCCACACACAGCCAGCCCAGCCTGGGACGGAGGGCTGAGGGGTTGCAGAGGCGAA
The DNA here is from genome assembly GCF_024139225.1 of Suncus etruscus. Taxonomy (NCBI): domain Eukaryota; kingdom Metazoa; phylum Chordata; class Mammalia; order Eulipotyphla; family Soricidae; genus Suncus; species Suncus etruscus. The sequence goes on from NC_064856.1 coordinate 110,887,792, forward strand.
CCCTAACCCTCACCTCCATGGCAGCAGAAAATCTTCTCATCCACGATGGCGGCGATGGGCAGGCAGTTGAAGCAGTCGGTGAAGGTCTTCCACAGCTTGATGTTGTAGCGCCTCTTGCCTGTTCGCAGGGACAGGGGCGTGAATCGAGGGGCCACCCCCACGGAAAGCTAAAGCAGCTCCCCAAATTCCACGGTGGGGCCACTCAGGTGTGATCTGAGTAGAAGGGAAGAGCTGGGTATGGTTTAACCGACCCGGCGTTGGGCTGGCTAAGCTTGGCCCAGCGAGGCGCCCCCACCAAGGGCTTGTGTGACAAGGTGGGGGACAGGTGGACAGCGTCCCTTCCCCTGCCAGGAGGGCCCGGGCGGCTCAGGCTCCCACTCACACTCGTCGTAGAAGCCATAGATGCGGTTGATGCTGGCGCACTCGTGGTTGCCCCGCAGCAAGAAGAAGTTCTCGGGGTACTTGATCTTGTAGGCCAGCAGCAGGCAGATGGTCTCCAGCGACTGCTTGCCCCGGTCCACGTAGTCGCCCAGGAAGAGGTAATTGCTCTCGGGCGGGAAGCCCCCGTACTCGAAGAGCCGCAGGAGGTCGTAGTACTGGCCGTGGATGTCGCCTGCGGGCCGGGGAGGAGAGAGGAGAGGGAGCCGGGTTGGCCCCCGCTGGCGCTGGGCCGGGGCCAGGGCCGGGAGCGGGGCGCCGGCGGGGGCGCGCGGGGGACTCACCGCAGATCTTGAGCGGGGCCTCGAGCTCCAGCAGGATGGGCTGGCTCAGGAAGATCTCCCGGGACTTGAGGCACAGCCCGCGGATCTCATTCTCCGTGAGCTGGACGTTCTTGCCGGGCCGCGAGCCCTGCACTGGGGGGGGGACGGGGCAGGGTCAGGGCGGCCGGGCTGGGGGGCCCAGAACCCGGGGCGCCTGGGCCGGGGGATCCGCGATCCGCGACCCCCGACCCCGCCGAGGGCCGCCCAGCGGGGCGCGGGGGGCGCCGGGTGGGGGCAGGGCCGGGGCCCTCGCGGCCGTCCCCGCCCTGGGAGGGGCCGGGCCCGCGCGCGCGCCACTTCCGGGACCCCCCGCCGCGGGCCCGCCGTCGCCCCGCTCGCCCCCCGCGGACGGGCGGCCGGCCGACCTTCCAGCAGGCGCCCGATGATGGAGTCCAGGTTGAGCTTCTCGCTGTCGGACATGGCGGCGCCGCCGCTCGGGCCCAGCAGCTCCGGGCCTGCTCCTGCGGGCTCCCGCCTCCCGCCGCCCGCTTCCGGCCGGCCGCCTTCCGCCCGCGAAGCCACGCCCGCGCCCCGCCCCGCGGCCACCGGGCCCGCCCCCGGCCCGCGGCCACGCCCCTCCGCCTCCTCGGCCCGCCCCGCCGCGGCGGCCACGCCCCTAGGCCCGCCCCGGGGCCCGCAGTCCCGCCCTCCCTCGGCCGCCAAGCGCGTCCTGTAGCGCCGCCACCGGCAGTTAGGAGCAGCGCCGGGGGCGGGGCCGGGCGCAGGACGGCTGCTTCCTTCCGTGGGCGGGGCCTGGGCTGGCCCCGCCCCTCTCCCGGAGACGCCCCGTCAGGCGGGGCCGCCCCGGAGCCCGCCGAGGCCGGAAGGAGCGAGGAGGTTGTTCTTCTGGGTAGGGCGAAGGTTGCTCGGGCCTTGCTCCCCGCTCCCCGCGCCCTCAGCTGGGGGACGGACTGTGCAGTCACCCCTGCTCATGAGGTCCTTCTAGCGCACAGAAAGGGAGCCTGAGATCTGAGATCACAAAATGAGGGGGCTCCCGGAGACCTCCGGGCCCCTAGCCCAACCCCACCGCGCCCCCGATTTGAGGCCTCCAATTAGTCACTCATTATTAGTGAATGCCACGCTGACTTCACTCTGGATCCAAGTCTTCGTGATTGCCTTTCATGCAACATAATCATTATTTATTTTTCTTTCTTTTGGTTTTTTTGGATTTTGGGTCACACCCGGCAGCGCTCAGGGGTTCCTCCTGGCTCTCCACTCAGAAATCGCCCTTGGCAGGCTTTGGGGGAACCCTATGGGATGCTGGGATTCGAACCACCGCCCTTTTGCTTGCAAGGCAAACGCTCTACCTCCACGCTATCTCTCCGGCCCCAAGCATAATCATACTTTGTTGTCTGCACGTTCAAAGAATGACTTGTATGCGCGAGCATGGAAACCACAGAGGACACCACTCACTCACTCACTCAACGGCCCATGACTTCAAAACTGAAGTCGGGAAGGAGGACAGTTGGGGCTATCACACGCAGCCCAGGGGCCCCATCTTCTGTAGCCTTCAACCCACAGGGAGGTGGGGGGAACCCCTGGCCATGCACTGGGGCAGCAGGCATGCGGAAGAACCGTGCAGAGGAAGGGGTGACCCCTCAATCTGGGAGGGGCCCCAGTGGGTGGCTGTAGCTGACTGAGGAGGAAGTGAGAGGCGAGGTGAGGTGCTGCTGGGAGGTGAGCAGGGCTGGGTCTCTCCGGGCAGCCTAGCCTTTCTGAGAGCCTGACCTGTCCTTCCCTGCAGTGGGGACGGGGTGGGGGCTTTGGTGAGAAACCCAGGGCAGCTCCCCACTCTGCATCCAGCCCAGACTCCTGCTCTCCCATCTGGCAGCTTTCGGTGTTGGGGGTCTGGGGCGACATGGCCCAGGCCCTGGGGGACGATCTGGTGCAGGATGACTCCAGCTCTTTGGGGTCCGACTCGGAGCTGAATGGACCTGGCCCCTATCGGCAGGCCGACCGCTATGGCTTCATTGGAGGCAGCTCAGCAGAGCTCAGGTAAGGGGGAGCCCTGCAGAGCCAGTGGGGCCCGAGTGTGGATGAGACTGGAGGCTGAATCCTGCCACAAGGACCCAGGAGAGCTAGTGTTACCCCTCCTTCGTCTCGGGGTGGGCTCTGAATCATCAGGGTGCAGGGTGACACAGTATGCCTCTTTTACCCTCAGCCTGAGAGGTTAGCTCAACACCTCGGATTCGAGAAGCCCTAGAGCTGGGCTGGAGCAATAGCACAGCAGCAGGGTATTTGCCTTGCATGTGGCCAACCCAGGACCCACCTGGTTCAATCCCCGGCATCCCATACGCTTCCCAGAGCCTGCCAGGAGTAACTTCTGAGTGTAGAGCCAGGAATAACCCCTGAGCACCACCAGGTGTGGCCCCACAACAACAAAAACGCCCTAGAACCCACAAATGTTACTCAGTGTAGACAGTTTCACATAGCAGAGCCAGCTCGCCTCCCCTTTCGTGTCCTTGTCCCTTGGGGGGTCCACCAGCCAGCCCCTCCCCCAAAGCCTTTTCATCTCTGCTTCCGCCCACAATCAGCCACATCTTTTCCTGTCCCCATGACAACCGTGGGGTGCTCCTGGGTGACAGGTCACCCTCCCCCCCCAGGGAGCCCCAGGGTCTGGAAGTAGGCACCCCCAGGGAGTAGGGAGGTGGCCTCAGCCGTTCCAGCCCCGGATGTTTCTGCTGTACCCCCAGGCAAGGCCAACCCCCAGCAGACCTAGTCCGCCACAGGGAGATGAAATGGGTGGAGATGACATCACACTGGGAGAAGACCATGTCCCGACGATATAAGAAGGTGAGGGGAGCCAGAGCTACAACAAGCGGGAGGTCTGGCCCCGGTTCCATCCCCGGCATCCCAGATGGTCCCCCAAACATGCCAGGAGCAGCCCTGAATGCAGAGCCGGGAATAACTCCTGGGCCTCACTTGGTGTGGCCCAAAAGAAAAAAGAAAAAAAAAAAAAAGAAAATAACAAGGGATAGCACAGTGGGTAGGATGTTTGCTTTGCATAAGGCCAACCTGGGTTCAACCCCCAGCCTCCCATATGGTCCCCCAGGCACCGCCAGGAGTGATTCCTGAGTGCAGAGCCAGGAGTATCCCCCGAAACAAAACAAACAAAAAATGAATAATAAGATGGCTTGGCACCCACCCAGCAACCCGAAAACCTGAGCTTGAATTCCCAGCCTGTCCCAAGCCACCACCACCACCCACCCACCCCCGTACTGCGCTCCCTACTTGCTGCCTCATGGCCATGGTGTCCCTACAGGTGAAAATGAAGTGCCGGAAAGGGATCCCGTCGGCCCTGCGGGCACGGTGCTGGCCGTTGCTCTGCGGTGCCCACGTGTGCCAGAGCAACAACCCCAAGACCTATGAGGTTTGGGCCTGGGCCGGGTCTTCCCCATCCTGGCACCCCTGCATTCTGCACCCCACACACACACCTTCCTGCCACCTACAGGAGCTGGCCAAAGCGCCCGGGGACCCCCAATGGATGGAGACCATCCGGCGGGACCTTCACCGCCAGTTCCCGCTGCACGAGATGTTCGTTTCACCCCAGGGCCACGGGTACGACGTCCGGGATGCCCGGGGACCCCCTATGCTGTATATCTATAGGATCTGGGTGCGATCTGGGTGGAAATTGAAGGGGGCAGGAAGGGGTGCCGAGGACCGGCCCTGACGGGGTCTTGGGGCGCAGGCAGCAGGGGCTCCTGGAGGTGCTCAAGGCCTACACGCTGTTCCGACCCGAGCAGGGCTACTGTCAGGCCCAGGGCCCAGTGGCCGCGGTGCTGCTCATGCACCTGCCCCCCGAGGTGAGTCCAGCCCCCCGAACATTTGAGGCCCCACAGCCCCACTGATCCTGGAGTCTGGGCAGCCTCACCTTGACCTCAGTACCTGGAGCTGACCCCCACCCCATACTTGACCTTTGGGGCCCTCCCAGACCCCCAGATCCAAACCCTGGACCCCAGGACTTCCTACCCCTGAAACCCACCCAATCAGTTGGCAGAGCCTCTTCCCCCTCCTATGACTCCCTCATCACGCCAGATGTCCAGGGCCTCCCCTGCCTCTTTCCTGGGGTCCCCCAGGGTACAGACATGGCCTGTCCCACCTCAGGAGGCCTTCTGGTGCCTGGTGCAGATCTGTGAAGTCTACCTTCCCGGCTACTATGGACCCCACATGGTAAGCGGGCTACGCATGGTAGACGGGTGCAAGGCAGGGACTGTGGGGAACCAGGGCTTAAACAGGGGCAATGGGGGATCAGGCAGGTGAAGGCAGGGGCCCAGGGGATGCTAGGGAGCACAGGCAGGGGCAGTGGAGGTCTAGGGGGGGAAAGGCAAGGACATTGGGGGCTGAGGGCATGGGCAGAAATTGTGGGGGGCCAGAGGTCAAGCAGGGGCCACGGGGGACCAGGACAGTGCAGGTAAGGGCCATAGGGATTGAGGGATGCAAGCAGGGAACTTGGGAAGGCTGGGGCAGTGCAGTCAGGTACATAGGGGTCGGGGTGGGGGATGTGGTCAGTACCTTAGGGACGGGGTGCAGTGGTCAGGGTGCTGAGGTGGCCCATGCTGGCCCAGGAAACCGTGCGCCTGGACGCCGAGGTGTTTGCGGCGCTGCTGCGGCGTCTCCTCCCGCGCGCCCACAAGCACCTGCAGCAGGTGGGCGTCGGGCCACTGCTCTACCTGCCCGAGTGGTTCCTGTGCGTCTTCGCGCGCTCCCTGCCCTTCCCCACCGTGCTGCGTGTCTGGGACGCCTTCCTCAGCGAGGGTGAGTGCACGGGGTGGGGGGGCTGCATCCCTCACCCCCCCCCTCCCACAGTCCCCAACTGTCCCCTCAGTAAGAGCAGCTGAGATTGCAAGAGCCCTGCTGCATTCGGGGCCCCACCTTCCTTCTGGGGAGCAGCAAGGGAGGCCCTGGAACCAAATGAGCCGGATATCTATAGAACATCCTAAGTGCACGAGAAATGAAACGAAGTATGTGCCAGAGTTGGGGAGCAGTAGGAGAGGTGTCGTCTAGAGAGACTTGGGCCTGCTCTAGCCGACACCTCTGACCCCAAGCTGTAGGGACAGGAGGGGTAGGACTTGGGGAGAGCTGGGGGGAGGCAGACTCTGGGTCTGTGAGGCTCTGCCATAATCCCCACACACACACCTGGAGCCCCGAATTCCAGCAGCTTCACCTACAAGCAGCAAGAATCTGGCTGCATGGGCCGGAGAGGTAGCATGGAGGTAAGGCGTTTGCCTTTCATGCAGGAGGTCATCGGTTCGAATCCCGGCGCCCCATATGGTCCCCTGTGCCTGCCAGGAGCAATTTCTGAGCCTGGAGCCAGGAATAACCCCTGAGCACTGCCAGGTGTGACCCCCCCCCCCCCAAAAAAAAAAAAAAAAACCACCAAAAAAAAAAAAAAAAAAAAAGAATCTGGCTGCAGACAATCCTGGGTCCTATTCAGCACAGACTTTGCAGACAGGAAAAGCAGGTGGTGGCCACATTTCAGGGTGCCCCCGATAGCAGCAGCTCCCAAGCACAAGGCCAGGAGTAGCCTCTGAGCACTACCAAGTCCACCCCCCAGACAAAAGGCTAGAATCTGATGAGGCCCCAGAATGGGCTCTTGGAATGGGGAATTGGGGCAGGCCTATGTGTCAAATAGCATCAAGTCCCCGTCTGGGTTACTCTTCTCTTACTTGGGGGAGGGCCACATCCAGTGATGCTCAGGGATCACTCCTGGCTCTGTGCCTAGGAATCAATCCTAGAAGGTTCAGGGGACCACATGGGATGCTGAGGATCCAACTGGTTGGTTGCGTGCAAGGGAAAGGCCCTCCTCGCTGTGCTATCGCCCTCCCTGGCCCCTGTCTGTTGCCTATTGTCTAAGTATTGACCTCAAGGACACAGCAGGGACCCTCCAGGGTGGCTTCCCACCCTCTGGTTGCATTTCTGGGTACCCCCGAAGTGCCAAGAAGGACCGGGGTTCCCCAGGATCAATCACACTTGTGCTTATACACATGCCTGTGTCTGAGCATGTTCACCTGACTGTCCACATGTCCGTCCCTGTTTGCACTCTGGGCCTACCAGCTCATCTCTCCTGAAGGAGAAGCTTCCAGAGCATGGGCAGGAAGGGCACCCCCATTGGGTGTTGGGGGGCCCCAGGAAGAGCTCCGCACCCCAGCCCCAGCCACTCTCCTGTGTCTTGCCACACAGCTGGGAGGCTCCCTTGCCAGGGCTCCAGGATTGCCAGAGCTATGCTGGCTCCTAGCTGCTTCTTCAGAGTGGCAGCAGTTAAGGGGTCTGTGAGGGCAGGTGGGGGGACCCCAGCCCCACTGAGGCGCCCACCCACAGGTGTGAAGGTTCTTTTCCGCGTGGGGCTGATACTGGTACGCTTGGCTCTGGGCACCTCGGACCAGCGCCTGGCCTGCCCCGGGCTCCTGGAGACGCTGGAGGCGCTGCGGACCATTCCCCAGGCACAGCTGCAGGAGGAAGTGTTCATGGCCCAGGTGGGTGAGCCGGCCTCTTGCCAGGGAAACTGAGCCCTGAGCAGGAAGTCAGGGTAGGAACAGGCCCAGTTCCTGTCCTCGAGCTGCGGGCAAGGTGCAAACCCCAGACTCTGGCTCCCCCACGCCCACAGGCCTCAGCCCTCAGTACTTCCTGGCTCCGTGCATTGACGGCACATGGGGCAGGTCCTGGCTTCCTGACCCGCTCCAGCCCATCGGTCCCACCCCTGCACAGGTGCACAGTGTGGCTCTGTCGGAGCAGGACCTGCAGCGAGAGATCAGGACCCAGCTGGCCCAGCTGCCCGCCTCAGTGTCGGGGCCCCTGCCGAGGCCCCAGGACCGCCTGCCTGGGGCTCAGGCCGTGTTCCAGGCCCAGCAGCTGGCCGGGCTGTGCGGAGACAGCAGGAAGCCAGAGGTGCCCCGCATCGTGGTCCAGCCCCCCGAGGAGCCCCGGCGCAAGCCCCAGACCCGAGGCAAGACTTTCCATGGGTTCCTCACTCGGGCCCGGGGACCCCCGATCCAAGGCTCCCCTAGGGCCCACCGAGGCTCTGCCTCCTTCCTGGATACCCGGTTCTGAGGACGCTGCTTCTGAGGGACCATGTACTCAGCCTGCCACTCCCTCCAACTCCAACTGCCTGGAAGGTTGGTGCCAGCCCACCAGTGGGTACCCCCAAAAGGGGGGCACAGTAATTCAGCTCAGGAGGGACGGATGGTCAGGAGCCAGCTGTGCGGACCCAGACTAGCCTCCTTACTCACGCCACTCTGCCCTTGGGGCTAGATACCAGCAAGAAAGGACTGTGGGGGGTAAAGGGTGGCTGGCGGGATTTGGGACCCCAAAAGGCCTGGAATAAAGTTACACTGAGCAGAAGAATCCTGATGCAGCTGGATTAAGTGCCCGCTCACCCTCTCCCGGTTCCTGCCCTTTTGGCACCCACCTGTCACAGGGGAGGCTGCCCATTGGCTGCTGGGACGATGTTTACCAGCCCAGGAGCCAATGATAAGCCGCCTAGTGTGGCCTCTGGGGGCCAGGGAAGGCTCTGGCGGGAAGGCCCTGGTGGATGCTGGCCCCAGAGATGAGGCCCCATTATTGCCCCTTTTCTGGTCCAGGAGTCCCCCCCAACCCGAGTCCGCCCCCCAGTCGCTGTCCAGCCCTGTCCTCAGATTGCCGAGCCGGGTCAGAACAAAAGCCCAGTGTACCAGGACAAAGGAGAAAGGTCCCTCCCGGCCCGCCGCCTCCCTGTCCCAGCTGCACCCCCTCGGCTGGCCTCCATGGAAACCCCCTCCCACAGCCTCTAATTGCCCCGTGGGGGCCTGGGGTGCCTGGGACAAAAGCCATCGCCAGGACAACAGGGCTAGTTCCAGGCAGGCTGGTGTCCCTGCAGCCAGTGGCTGGGGGGGGGGGGGGTTTGCCTCGCCCTGCAGGTTCCCCCCAGGTGGGAGGAAGGAGGGACTGGCAGGTCCAGGAAGAATGGAAACAAGCATCTGCGACCAGCTCAAGAGACTAAATGCTGGGCCGCAGGAATAGTGCATGTGGCAGATGCAGGTTCAGGTCCCTCTGGTCCCCCAGGAACCACCAGAAGTGAGCCCATAGCACAGAGTCAGGATTGAGCCCGGAGCACAGAAACAGGAGTGAGCCCTGAGCACCTCTGGGTATGGCCCAAAATAAGTTAAATGTCTGAAGGTTCAGTCTGCCCTGTGGAATATTCTAGTTACTTGAATTCTGGGTCCATCATGTTTTTGGAATTCATCGGTCCTGGTAGTGGCCAGGCCTGGAGAGAATGGGAGCCTCGGGGTACTCCGGTTGGTCCAGGGAAAAACTGAGGCTCTGGAAGGAAGGGCCTGTAGCCCAGGCCTGACTACCCCAGGGGTGACTCTAGGGTTCCTCTGTTCCCCACCTCCTGGCTCCCCATTTTCTGCCTTCCTGTGTGACGCTCTCTCTCCTTCTCACACTCTCCCCCTCGTCCTGCCCCAGCCTGCCCATCATGCACCCACACACTGCAGTCAGCGCCCGAGCGCTGACCTCCTCCCTGCCCACCATGGGCCCTTCCCAGACCCATTGCCTTGGCACCCTCTCCTGCCGTGGGCACAGATATGGGAGAGAGGGAGCCGGCTGCGTGACTGGAGCACAGAGCAGAGCCTCGGACTTTCTGGACATGGTTCGGCCTGGGAGTGGGGTGCTGACTGCATCTCAGACTCAGGATGGGGTTGGGTAGGTTGCCTCTGCAGTGACCCCAGCTCAGAAATTCTGCTGCAAGGGGGCCAGAGGGCAGCACTCGGGGCTGGAGAGACAGCACAGAGGGTAGAACGTTTGCCTTGCATGCGGCTGACCTGGGTTCGATCCCCCGCATCCCGTATGGTCCCCTGAGTCTTCCAGGAGTGATTTTTGAGCACAGAGCCAGGAGTAACCCCTGAGCGCTGCTGGGTGTGGTCTAAACAGGAAGGAAGGAGGGAAGGAAGGAGGAAGGAAGGACAAAAGGAAGGAAGGAAAGAAGGAAGGAAGGAAGGAAGGAAGGAAGGAAGGAAGGAAGGAAGGAAGGAAGGAAGGAAGGAAGGAAGGAAGGAAGGAGGGAGGGAGGGAGGGAGGGAGGGAGGGAGGAAGGAAGAAGCACAAGGCTGGAGGTTAAGACCTTTGCCTGGCACATAGACAACCAGGGTCCATCCCTCCAGGAGTCGCTCCTGAGCAGAGAACTGGGAACAGCTCTTGAGCCCCTTTGGGTGTGGCTGTTTCCCCCACCTCCAAAATACAAAGAATCAGGCTTTTGGGCAGCCCCTTGGTCCTAAAGCAGGCAGCAGAGTAAATGCTACACTATGGAATCAGACTTCTCTGCAGTGAATGTGCTCATGGGGGACCCTGGTAAGAAGCCAGGCATCGGGGGAACGCCATACGGTTACTGGCTGTCTGTCAGCCAGGGGAACTCGGAATAGAAGGGGCACAAGCAAAAGGGGGTGTTTCTCCCCACCCTGAAGAAGCCCTGGTTCTCTCTTGAGCACGTATTTCTCTCTTATCACACTTCTCTAAATAAGTGTCTTTTAAAAAACTTCGAACTTAAAAAAAAATAAAATAAATTAAGATAAGCCAAGGAAGGACCACCGTTTGATCCCCCTACCTCCCATATGGTCCCCCCAAGCCAGGGGCAATTTCTGAGCGCTTAGCCAGGAGTAACCCCTGAGCATCAAACGGGTGTGGCCCAAACCCCCCCCCCAATAAAATAAAAGAAGCAATTGTCAAACCTTACTTTGAGGCCAGAGGGTAAGACGTTTGCTTTCAACTTGGATTTGATCCCTAGCATCCTATATGATCCCCCAAGCCTGCCAGGAATAATTCTTTTTGTTTTTGGACCACACCCGGAGACGCTCAGGGGTTACTCCTGGCTCTGCACTCAAAAATCACTCCTGGCCAGACAACAAACAAACAAGCAAAAGTCACCCTATTTTGCTTCACTTGAAAAAAAAAAAAAGTGGGAGACATATTGTATGGCAGGTAGAGCATTTGCCTTGCACACAGTTGACCCAGTTTCTGTCCCATATGGTTCCCTAAGCACCTCAGGGTGTGTGACCCAACAACGAAACAACAAAAAAAATCCTTGCCACTAGGGCTGATGGGGTAGGAGGGCCCATGGTCCGCACCTCAAGCTGCCCACTAGCCCACAGCTCCCCATTCCGACCTCAGAGGAGAAAAACACAATCAGTTTTCTGCATTAGACCAGGTTCAAGCCTCACATAGCCCTGCCGGCCTCCCCCAGACCCACCAGTCCTCTTTTTCTTTCTCGTCCTCCTCCTCCTCTTCTTCCTTCCTCTCCTTCTTCTCACACATCCAGCAATGCTCAATGGTTGTTACTCCTGGCAGGCTCAGAGGACCATATGGGATGCTGGGGATCTAATCCAGGCCTGCCTTGCGCTAGGCAAGCACCCACCCCACTGTATTATGGCTCCAGCCCAGACCTCCTGTTCTCTTCTGTGTCCACCTCCTCCCCTCCAACCTCCCTAATGCCAGCCCCGCCAGTGCCAGCTGCTGTGGGAGCAGTGATACGTGGGGGTATGGGGGTCACTGCCTGGCAGAAAGAAGACCCCACTTTACTACCCACAGCTGTGTGATCTCAGGCGAGTCACAGCTCTCTGGGCTTCACTTACCTGTAAGGGGCAGAGAATCACAGAGACACAAGATGACTGATGTAGAAAGTCCAACACTGCACAGAAAGCCCAATTCATGGGTCCATTTCTAGATAGTTGGTGCATCCTGAGCACTGTATCTGGTTTCCTGAGCACCACTAGAGGCATTCGGGAGCACAGAGCCAAAAGTAAGAAAAGTAAGCCTTGAGCTTACTTTTTTTTAAGTTCAATCATGAGTACGACAAGGTTAAGGAGCACTGTCAAGGAGTGCAGAATAAAAATATAAAATATGATGAAATCCACGTGTTGGGTGAGGCCACTCCAGGCACCGAACCTCTAGTCCCTTCAGCTGGCAGGGTAATGCTGGGAGAACTAATTCACAAGCAGTCCAAGTTTCATCGGAGTCAGCTTGCTTTTATTCCATGGCCCGGTCCGCCATATGCTTTTCCTCACATCTGCTTTCTCTGCTAAGCATTTTGCTGCCCCTCTCTATCTCTCCTTTTTGCTTCTTTCTTCTAGATTCCCCCAGCCAGATTTTTTTTTTCTTTGTTTAAAACAGTCTTTCCTGGGCCAGAGAAATAGCATGTAGGTAGGGTGTTTGCCTCACATGCAGAAGGACAGTGGTTCAAATCCCAGTATCCCACATGGTCCCTCGAGCCTGCCAGGAGCGATTTCTGTTTTTGGTTTTTTTTTTTTTTTTTTTTGGTTTTTGAGTCACACCCAATGATGCTCAGGAGTTACTCCTGGCTGTCTGCTCAGAAATAGCTCCTGACGGGGCCGGGCGGTGGCGCTGGAGGTAAGGTGCCTGCCTTGCCTGCTAGCCTAGGACGGACCGCGGTTCGATCCCCCCGGCGTCCCATATGGTCCCCCAAGAAGCCAGGAGCAACTTCTGAGCGCATAGCCAGGAGTAACCCCTGAGCGTCACAGGGTGTGGCCCAAAAACCAAAAAAAAAAAAAAAATAAATAAAAGAAATAGCTCCTGGCAGGCACGGGGGACCATATGGGATACCGGGATTCGAACCAACCACCTTTGGTCCTGGATCGGCTGCTTGCAAGGCAAACGCCGCTGTGCTATCTCTCTTGGCCCGCCAGGAGCGATTTCTGAGCGTAGAGCCAGGAGGAACCCCTGAGTGCTATCGAGTGAGAGCCAAAAGCCAAAAGCCAAAAAAAAATAAAATTAAATTAAATTAAAACAGTCTTCCCCATCCTAGGTGTGGGCAGGTCTGATCATCCAGGTGGGATTAACATCTCAAAAGAAAGTTTAAGGGGCCTGAGTGGTGGCACAAGCAGTAAGGCACAAATAAGTAAGCCTTACTAACTAACCATCTAACCTAGGATGGACCTAGGTTCGATCCCCCAGCATCCCATATGGTCCCCCAAACCAGGATCAATTTCTTTTTTTTTTTTTTTTTTTTGTTTTTGTTTTTGTTTTTTCGGGCCACACCCGTTAGATGCTCAGGGGTTACTCCTGGCTACGCGCTCAGAAATTGCCCCTGGCTTGGGGGGACCATATGGGACGCCGGGGGATCGAACCGTGGTCCTTTCCTTGGCTAGCGCTTGTAAGGCATACACCTTACCTCTAGCGCCACCTCGCCGGCCCCCCAGGATCAATTTCTAAGCACATAGTCAGGAGTAACCCCTGAGCGTCATTGGGTGTGGCCCAAAGACCAAATAATAAAAATAATAATAAAATAAAAAAATAACTAGGGCCTAGAGAGACAGTACAGCAGGCAGGGTGCTTGCCTTGCTCAAGGCTCACTCTGGTCCAATCTTTGCCCTGAATAAGGGTCTCAGAACACTGATCAGAGTGATTTCTAAATGCAGAGTCAAGAGTAAGTCCTGGTAACCATCAGGTAGAGCCCCAAAGTCTAAATAAAGGACCAGAACAACAGTAGAGCAGGTTGGGTGTCTGTCTTGCAGGAGGCAAACCCAGGTTCGATCCTTGGCATCCAATATGGTCCCGTGAGTCAGCCAGGAGTATAATTACCCGAGCAGCGCCAGTTGTGGCCCTCCCCAAAAGAAAACGAAATAAATGACTATTTCAATGTTATCATCTGTTTGGTTTTGGGGTCACACCCAGTGGTGCACAGGGGTTACTCCTGGCTCTATGCTTGGAATCACTCCTCGAAGTGCTCATGTTAGCCATGTGCAAGCCAAACGCCCTTCCCACAGCACTATCACTCCAGCCCTGCCATGTCCTCACTTGGAACTTAGCCCTTTCAATGTTTGGCTTTGTTTTGTTTAGGGGCTGCACCTACAGTGACGGGGATGACTTGACCCTGTGCTCAGATGTGCTTTACCTGTGTTCAGCCCCCAATATGGAACCTTAGGAGGCTCCCAATCAGCAGAGCTCAGAGCTTACTTATGGCTCTGTGCTCATCTCTCTCCTGTGGGGCTTGGGGGACCCTGAGCAGTACCAGGAACTGAAACCAGGTCAGCTCTGGCAAAGGCAAGTGACCGGCCCCCTCTGCATGAATGTCTTGGGGCTGGAATCTAGGTCTCTTGAGGTAGATGTCTGGGTGCCCCAAGTTGTTTCTGTGTATTGAGAAACTTGGAAGACCTTCTGACAGGTGGGTCCTGTGGACACCCCTTTGGTGGTCAGACCCCCTGGAAGGTCCCAGAGGGCACTCGGGTCAGTGGGTCTACCCCAGGAGTGTCAGGGCAGTTCTAGGGGGTGTCCTTCTCCAAGGTCACTCACTACTCTTGGGTGCAGAATGGTTGGAGGAGACCCATGCAGTGCAGGGCACAAAGGGCTCAGGACAGGGAGCACTGATGCGGGGTGCAGGAGTGTTCAAGACCCATCCAAGGTTGGGGCTCAGCCTGTGCACCCCAGTACCAGTCTGGACCAGCTTGGCTCCCGTCCCGCCCCTGTGACTCTGTCCCCTGCTGCTTTCTCTCTCTCAATCTCTGCAGGGACCTTGGTCACCGGCTATGCCCAGGGGTGCGGCCAGCGTGCGCCCCTCCTAGCCACCCAGCGCCCTGGCCAGAGAGGGAGGCAGCGGGTTGGCGGGAGGGGCGGGGCGGGCGCCCCGACGGGGCTGGTGTAGCTGGGGAAGGATGGGGGACCCGACACCCCCTCCCGCCCCTGGGCGTGCCCGGGGAGCTTCTATATAAAGAGACGAGCTCCAGGGCGCACTGAGCCGCCTTCGCAGCCACTGTGCGCCCCAACCCGCCCGTGAGCCCCGCAGAGCCCCGCCAAGACAGCAGCCAGGTACCCCGGCCCTTGCCCGCCCCGGGAGAGCTGGGGGCTCTCTGCTGGGCCTCGCGCTCAGCGCCCACGCCTCCCCTGCAGCACCCTTAACACCACCCAGTCCACACCCTCGGGGATCCGTGTTCCCCCCCCTGGAAGGGTCCTGATCCCACCTGCAGCTGGGCCCCAGCTTGGGGGACCCACCAGAGCTGTGCATTTTGGGTTAGAGATCCCCCCCAGGGGCTCGTGGGGTGGCTGGAAATTCTCTGCCTCTGGGTGGGGTGGGGCCCTGGTGGACACATCAGAGGTGTTGGTGCAGATGCCGCTTTGCACCCCCCGCCAAAAAAAAAAAAACTGCATTCTGGCCCCAGGTTGAGGTGCCTCCCCCCTCTGTCTCTCTCCTTGTCGCTGCCATCCGTCTCAGCCAGTCCCTGCACCTGTAAGGATGGTGAGTCCCCTCGGTCCCTCCCTCCAGGGCCCAGTCCCAGTCCCAGCCAGAGCAAGGACCAAGGGCATTGAGTCCCATCCCAGGGGCTGTCCTTCGCAGAGGCTAAACCAAGCTCAACTCCCCATTTTCTCACTCTGAGGCAGCAGTGGGACCCACCCACCCCCAGCATTCCACCTCTCCCACAAGCCCCGGGAAGTGGGTGTGGGGTCCCTCTGCACCCAGCACGTGGGGTGCAGCACTGAGCACCCTCCTGGTCCCTGCGGTGTTGGGACAAGGTGCTATCCACCGCCTTGGAGTGCAGCTTTCCCCCAGAGAGCAGCCGGGCACAGAGCTGGGTGAGGCCCAGCGTCTCAGCCCATTTGTGCACACCAGCCCTGCCAAGGCAGAGTTCCTGGGGTTCCCCATGGCTGAGTGTCAGCAGCAGCACCCCAGCGTGGGACAGGGCAGAGAGACCCAACTCCCTCTCCCCACTGTGCTTACTGAGTGTCTGGGCGCCCCTAATGGGGGAGCCAGGCTCCAACAGGGCCTGGGACCGGGGCCAGGGTTCACCCAAAGGGAGCAAGCAGTGGCAGGACTCAGACCTGTGAAAGTGGGCACTGGCTTCCAGGCAGGCAAAAACCCAGTGGACTAAGTCTGTGCTGAGTGAGCACTGAGTGCTGAGTGCATGCCTATGTGTTCTTCCTGCAGGAGAGCAGGCTCTATCAATCACAATCCACTTGGGTTCAGGATCCCCCAAGCACAGACCCTGGAGTAACTCCTAACTATAGGCATTTTTGGCTCCAAAGGCAAACAAACAAACAACAACAAAAATGGACAGGAAGGATCCCGGGAGGAAACATGTATAAGCCCAGGTTCTTGGGGCCTGGGAAATCCAGGAAAACCAAATCCAGCACCTGGGTCATAGCAGGCCCCGCAATAGGAGACGGGTCGGGTCACCAGAGCCAGAGAAAGTTAGGGCGTCTTAGTTCATCTGTTGATCTATCGGTTCTTCAATCAGCAAACATTTCCTGAGTGTCCCAGGTTTGACACTGCACTGGGAGTCCCGTCACCTCAAGGAACCAGAGACAAAGCCTCCAACTCTGATCAAACTCAGGCAGAGCAGACCTGGGAGTCTGGGGGTGGTGGTGGCCAGGGACACAGTGTCCATGTCCCCAACTCCTCCAGCACTGAACTGTTTACAAAGCATCTACCCCAAGTACCTGCTGGCATCCCTGTCACCCACCCCACCTGGCTCCTGTCCACAAGTGAGTGGTCCCCACATAACCCTAAATCATGCCCTTTTGCCTGCCCACTGCCTCTGCCTCCCTCAGCTCTCCCTGGATCCACTGGGACCCCAGGGGCCCAAGGACCTGGAGGAAGAGGAGGGTGCGTGGGGAGGGGGCTCCGGCCTGCCTCCCCCCAGCTGCTTCCCGGGCTCCTGGTGCCACGACGTGGGCCTGGACTGCGAGGGTGCCCCCGAGGGCCCCGAGGCACGGGCCTGGACTTTGCACAACTACCGCCTCCTGCAGAGCTGTTTGCAGCAAGCGGGCCTGCCGGAGACCCAGCACCGCTGCCAGGCGCCCCGCACAGGTGCCTGGGATGTCCCAGTGGGCCACGGCGGGAGGGACTGGCCCGCCCTGCCCGCTCACCTTCACGCCAAGGTGGCCCCTCGCAACACAGCCTGCGGGTACTGACTCCAAGGGCAGCATGCCCTGGTCATTCCGGGGAACTCGGCTCCTCACTCCACAACAAACACACCTGCCCCAGCTATGGAATGTGCAATCCACAGGCTTTCAGGGGAAGGCCAGGGTGCCGGGTGCCATGGAGGCAGCAGAGTGGGGGGGGGGGACCCTGGGAACCCTCAGGTTTCCCAGGTTTCATGTGGTCCACCAAGGACAGAAAGAAAGCACACAGTCACAGAGTTGGTCCCATGTGCAGACTGGGAAACGGAGGCATCAAGATTTCTACACACACACACACACACACACATATGCAGAGGTCTTTGGGCCTTCAGAATTCAGGCTAGTCTCCAGCCTACACTCCAGGGGCCAAATCTACCTCAGTTTCTTTTCTGGGACCCCATCACTTGCTCACTGGAAAATGGAAAGTGGGGTGTGTTCCAGAAAGAGGGTAGGGTTTGGGGTGGGGAAACGGAGCAAGACAGCCAGTGGGGAGCCCGTGTGAGCTGGGCCATATTGTCTCCCCCCAGGCTACCCTGGGGCAGAGGTGACCTTGTGCATTCTGGGGTCCCCCAGCACCTTTCTGCCTGTGCTGCTGGAGGGGGGTGCCCAGAGCCCTGGTGAGTGTGCACCCCAGTTCCCCCATCCCCCTTTTCCACGGGCTGCCCTGCCCATGTCCCAAAATACCCACCAGCCCTGGCAACAGCTCCTTTCCCCCTGACCAGCTGCCCTGCGGAGTGGGGGTGGGTTCCCAAGGCAGCTGCCTTCTGCCCCACATACTCAGGGTCCGGGCAGCCGGGGGTGCCCAGGGGCCTCATGCCAGCGACCCATCGTCCCTTTGCCCGCAGGAAACATGCTCCTCTGTCTGTCCCCTGCGTGGCTGACCAAGGTGCTGACGCCGGGACAGCCCGGCGAGGTGACCCTGCAGGTGTCCAAAGCTGTGAGCTTCCACCCGGGGGGGCTGACGTTTCTGGACGACTTTTTGCCCCCGCGTCATGCCACCTACTTCTTACCGGGCCTGGAGCCAGGGCCCGGCCGGGCTCAGGAGGCCGCAGAGCTGGCCCGGGACCTGAGCTGCCCCACAGGCGCGTCAGCTGAGCTGGCCCGGCTGCTGGAGGACCGGCTGCTGGCAAGGTGGCTGCTGGCCCAGCAGGAGGGCGTGGTGGTGCCAGCCACCCTGGCTTTCACCTACAAGCCGCCAGCCCTGCTGCAGGGCAGTGCTGCCAGCCCCAGCCTAAAGTTGGTGACACTGAGTGGCCAAGAGGGCCGGGAGATGCTGGTGAAGGAGGAAGTTGGCGCCTTCCTGTGCTCCGAGGCCCTGGGGGATGCCCTGCAGGTGACTGAAGGCTGCCTGGCTCCCTCCCTGGCTCCTTGGGTATGAGGGGACCCCTTGGAGCACTTCTGCAGGGCGATAAGCAGGTCCTCGTTACCCCCTGACTGCAGGTGGCCGTGAAGCTCAGTGGCTGGCGCTGGCGTGGCCGGCAGCCCCTCCGCCTCTACCCCAGGGCCGAGCTGGGCCCCATAGTGGACACAGTGCTGGCCTTGCTGGAGAAGACAGAGGAGGAGGAGAGCGTGCTGGTGGAGGCCATGTGCCCACCGGCCCACCTGCCCTGCCCAGGTGAGACTCCTGCGCTGGCCATAGAGGGGGGAAGAGGGTGAAGGCAACTTCCTTGAGCTGGACTCGGGGGCTCACTGTCTCCCCCAGGCAGCTCCCCGCCAGGGCCAGGCCCGGAGCTGGCTTTGCGCATCTGTGCTGTGGTGTGCCGGACGCAGGGCGACAGGCCCGTGCTGAGCAAGGTGAGGGGGGACCCGGGGGTGTAGGGTGACGAAGGGCAGAGAGGACGCTATTTGGGGCGCAGCTTGGAGATAGATCTTGACTTGGGGGGGGTTCCCTCTGCCCCAGCCCTCTCCACGAAGAGCCCTGCTGGGTTCCCCTTGGAGGGGACGCAGAGGCCACGCCGGGGAGCTCGCTGAGAGTCCCCCAAGGGTCGCCCCGTGCGGGAGGGAAGCTGCAGAAGCGGGGAGCACTGTGGAGCACTGTGCCCCGAGCCCTCAGCGGGCAGATCCCCCGCCGGGCGTGCCAGGGAGGGGAGGGCGGGGAGGGCGGCGGCTTCCGAGCGCCCCGAGTCGAAGGGCCCGAGTCGCACCCGCGCAGCTGGTGGGCAGCGTGGGCCGCGCGGACCGGCCCCCGGGACACCGAGACGGCCTGCCGCGGACGCTGGAGGCGGCGCTGGGCCAGTGCGGCCTGGGCGAGGCGGCGGCGGCGGCGGCCGTGCGGCGGCGCGTGGAGGCGGCGGCGGCGGCGGCGCTGGCGGCCGTGCAGCGCCTGGAGGCCGGGCTGAGCGCGGAGCGGCGGGGCGGGCGGCGCGTGCACACCGACGTGCTGGGTGAGCGGGGCCGGGCCGGGGGGCCGGGGGGCCGGGACGCGCCCGGCGTCCTCGCCCCGCTGACGGCCTCCGACCCCAGGCGTGGACTTCGCGCTGACGGCGGCCGGCCGCTCGCTGAGGCCCGTGGCGCTGGCGCTGGCGCCGGGCGGGGGCCCGTGCCTGGCGGCGTGCGGCGCGCTCGAGGCGCTGTGGGCGGCGCGGCGGGGCGCGGCGGAGGAGGCGGCGGCGGCGGCGCCGCTCGTGGAGACGATGCTGCGGCGCTCGGCGCGCGGCCTCATGCGGGGCAAGCAGCTGCTGCTCGTGGGCGCCGGCGGGGCCAGCAAGAGCTTCGTGTGGGACGCGGCGCGCGACTACGGGCTCAAGGTGAGCGCCGCGCCGGAAGAAGGCGGGTCTGGGGGCGGGTCTGTCGCGGGAGGGGCGGGGCCAAGCCCGAAGGCCAAGCCTGAGTGGTGGCTCTGTCCCGAGGGCGTGGCCTTGGACGGGGCGTGGCTAGGAATGAGGCGGGGCCAAGGTCACAGTCGAAGCCTGAGTGGTGGCTCTGTCCCGGGGGCGTGTCTCTGAAAGGGGCAGGGCCAAGCCTGAGTGGTGGGTCTGCCCTGGGGGCGTGTCCCCGGGGAAGAGATAGGTCAGAAAGGGCGTGGCCAGTCCCGAAGTCGAAGCCTGAGTGGTGGACTTGTCCTGGGGGCGTGTCTCAAAAGAAGGGGCGGGTCTAGGAATGAGGCGGGGCCAAGCCCTAGATCCCAGCCTTAGTGGTGAATCTGCCCTGGGGGCGTGGCTAGGAATGAGGCGGGGCCAAGGCCACAGTCGAAGCCTGAGTGGTGAATCTGTCCTGGGGGGCGTGTCTCTGAAAGGGGCGGGGATAGGGATGAGGCGGGGCCAAGCCTGAGTAATGGGTCTGCCCTGGGGGCGTGTCCCCGGGGAAGAGACGGGTCAGAAAGGGCGTGGTCAATCCCGAAGTCAAAGCCTGAGTGGTGGACTTGTCCTGGGGGCATGTCTCAGGAGAAGGGGCGGGTCTAGTAATGAGGCGGGGCCAAGCCCTAGATCCCAGCCTTAGTGGTGGATGCCCTGGGGGCGTGTCTCTGGAAGGGAAGGGGCGTGGCTAGGAATGAGGCGGGGCCAAGGCCGAACTCCAAGCCTGAGTGGTAGACCTGACCTGGGGCGTGCTTATGGGGGCGTGGCTAGTAATGAGGCGGGGCCAAGCCCTATATCCCACTCTGAGTGGTCAATTTAATCTGGGGGTGTGTCCTGGTGTCTGAGGGGAGGGCGGGGCTTGGGATGAGAGGGGGAGTATCCAAGCCTAAAATCCAAGCTGAGTGGTGGATCTGTCCTGGGGCGTGTCCCAGAAGGGGCGCTAGTGGACTAGGAGGCTGGGGGTCTCACATCCATAGGGATGGATTCGAATATTGGGGCCCAAAGAGATGTTGCTGAGTTGGGATCCCGCCAATACTTCTAGGGGTGGCGCATTTAAGGGGATGTTTTCCTGGTGTTGCCAAAGCTCCGTTGGGGCTTGCCCACTTTCCAGGGTCAGTAGTATGTGCAGTTTATTTTACTTCTTGGGTTTTGGGGTCACATCTGGCATTGCCCAAGGGATGTTCCCCTGCAGTGCTTAATGATCATGTCCTGCCTGGGATCCAACCCTGCACTCTTGCAGCGCTCCAGCCCTTTGAGCTATTACTCCAGCTCCGGCTTTGACACTTGTGGGCCCTAACCAATTTCTGTTCCTCTATAGAGGGAAGGGAGGGTGGCATTTAGGTTTACTGCCAGAACAGCGGCCTGAATATCAAGCTAAGGTGCATAACCCTGTTTTGGAGAAAGGTCCTTTGAGGTGGAATAGCTGAGACACAGGAAGGATGCTGAGCCTGAACCAAATTCATTGTAGTGCCTCCTGGGTTCAGAACCGCATGCAGCCTGACAGACAGATAGGAGCAGAGGCCAGGCAGGAAGGACAGCTCAAGTGTAGTCTGTCATTTCTGTGAAGGAATTGGTTTTAGTCCTCAGCTTCCCAGTCTCCCAGCACCACCAGAAGTGAATTGAGCCACCCCAACCTCATGGGCTGCCTCTGTCCTATTACCAGGGACAGTGAGCTCTGGGCCTCACTGGATTCCTTAATGGGCATTTCTTTTTTTTTTGTTTTGTTTTGTTTTGTTTTGTTTTGTTTTGTTTTTGGGCCACACCCGGCGTTGCTCAGGGGTTACTCCTGGCTGTCTGCTCAGAAATAGCTCCTGGCAGGCACAGGGGACCATATGGGACACTGGGATTCGAACCAACCACCTTTGGTCCTGGATCGGCTGCTTGCAAGGCAAACACCGCTGAGCTATCTCTCCGGGCCCCTTCATGGGCATTTCTATGTCAGAGCACATCCTTTGAATGACAACACAACAAGAAGCCCAACAGATCACTTGTACAGAGTCCCAACCCTGGGGACATCCTGACAAGCCCTGGGAAACCCAGAGAAGAACCCAGGGCTTACAGCACTTGCCTTGCAGCACCACCTTGCAAATATGTGGTTATAAGTTCAAATCCCCAGTTGTCCCATATGTGATCTTGGCAACTCAGCAGTCCGAGTCCAGCCATCCTGCTCCTGCAGTCTGTGATTTCCATTGGAAACCATCCCCCCCCCCAAAAAAAAACCCATAAATAAATCCCTGGCAGGGTGTGGCTGCCTCTGGGAATGAACCCATCAATTCTTACCCCATCCTCCTTGCTCTCCAGCCCCTCCGGCAGCTGCCTTCCCTAGGAAATAACGCTCTTCTTCATGTTAGGTTAGGCACCCCCCTATTTCCATTCCTTCCTTTCTCAATCATCAACAAAAGACCTTTCTCTGAAACAGGGTTAGGAGCCTTAGCTTGATATTCAGGCTGCTGTTCTGGCACCTAATGGTGGATGAGTCCAAATGGCCCAGAGGACCAGGGCCATGTGCTAAGTATATTCCTGCACCCGGGAGCTGATCTGGGGGTGCTTCCCTCCTGTGTGCTCTGCAGCTGCACCTGGTGGACTCCAATCCCAACCACTTTGCGTCCGGGTTGGTGGAAACCTTCATCCACTTCGATGTGACAGAACACAGAAAAGACGAGGAGAACGCTCGGCTGCTGGCGGAGCTGGTGCGGGCCCGGGGCCTGCAGCTCGACGGCTGCTTCTCCTATTGGGACGACTGCCTGGTGCTTACGGCTCTGCTGTGCCAGGAGCTGGGTCTGCCCAGCAGCCCGCCGGGTGCCATGTGCCTGGCCAAGCAGAAGAGCCGCACCCAGCTGCATCTGCTGCAATGCCGCGGCCCACCCTGGCCTGCGCCCTCCCTCCACGCGGTGCCCTGCTGCCCGCTGGCCAGCGAGGCTGACCTGGAACGGGCCGTCCACCAGGTGCCCCTGCCAGGTGTCATGAAGCTGGAGTTTGGTGCGGGTGCTGTGGGCGTGAGGCTAGTGGACGATGCGGCCCAGTGCCACGAGCACTTCTCCCGGATCGCCAGGGACCTTCAGGGCGAGGCGGACCACCCTGGCATCGGGCTGGGCTGGGGCAATTCCATGCTATTGATGGAGTTTGTCGAGGGCACAGAACACGATGTGGACCTGGTGGTGTTCGGCGGGCGGCTGCTGACGGCCTTCGTCTCGGACAACGGCCCCACGCGGCTGCCAGGCTTCACCGAGACGGCGGCCCGCATGCCCACGGGGCTGGCACCCGAGCAGGAGGCCCAGCTGGTGCAGGCGGCCTTCCGCTGCTGCCTGGGCTGCGGCCTGCTGGACGGGGTCTTCAACGTGGAGCTCAAGCTGACCTGGGCCGGGCCGCGGCTCATCGAGATCAACCCCCGCATGGGCGGCTTCTACCTGCGGGACTGGATCCTGGAGCTCTACGGCGTGGACCTGCTGCTGGCCGCCGCGATGGTGGCCTGCGGCCTGCGGCCTGCCGTGCCCACCCGTCCACGAGCCCGCGGCCATCTGGTGGGCGTCATGTGTGTGGTGTCCCAGAACCTGCAGGCGCTGACTTCCAGTGCCAGCCGTGAGAGCCTGCAGGCCATGCACGACCGGGGCCTGCTGCGTCTCAACCTGCTGGAGGAGTCGCTGGTGCCCGGGGAATACGAAGAGCCTTACTGCAGTGTGGCCTGCGCGGGGTCCAGTCCGGCCGAGGCCCGGCACCGCCTGCTTGGACTCTGCCAGGGCCTGGGCATCGATGGGCCCCACTACCCTGTAGCTTACTTCCTGTCCCACTTCCAGTAGTGGGCTGCAGCCAGGAGGCAAGACGGGGGCCCTCGCTCCTCCCCTATCTCTCTGGCCCAGCCTGGGTGGGGTTTATCAGGATAACACAGATGGCAGCAGCATTTTGGCGTCTGGACTTGAGGGCCATGGCAGAAACCAAGCGGAGACCACAGGGCCTATAACCATCACCAAGGCCCCACAGTTGCCCTAGGACTTGGGCTGTAGAAAAGTGCCTGTAGCCCCCAGCTAATCCCCTAGCACCCCGCATCCCCCTCCCCGCCCCGCAGCCAGCCTGTCTCTCTCCAACCCTTGGCAGGAGGGTACCTAGCTTTGGACAGGACTTGAGAACCCGTATCTCAACCAGCCACTTAGCAAAAACAAAAACCCAAAACCCCAAAAGACAAACAGAAACGAATAAAAGGATAGGTCTGGAGCAATAGTACATTGGGGAGAGCGTTTACCTTACACTTTGTTGAACCTGAATTTAATCCCCGGCACCCTACATGGACCCACGAGCACCGCCAGGAATGATTCCTGAGCACAGAGCCAGGAGTAACCCCTGAGCACAGCTGGATGTGGCTCTCCTCATAGAAACCAAACCAAATCAAAATAAAATGTTGCCCAGGATTGTTATTGTTCCACACTCTGCTTGCAACTCCACCCCAGCTTCTTCACTGAGCCTGAGAAGTGGTAGGTAGCAGGTGACCTAGAATGTCAGGAAAACTCCCCTCCCACACTCTATAGCCCCCCACTCTTCCCATGAGGAAGAGGTGCAGAGGAAAAGCCACAGCCACTGTGGGCTGCGCTCACATGCTGTGGCTGGAGGCAGGAGCTGATTACTAGTTCCTTCTAGAAGGTTTTGGGGGGCTCTCAGCTCAAGGTTCTCTCACCTCCCTGCCTTTTTTGCCTCCATTTGTAGGTGGCCCCGAGCCCTGAGCCCCCTCCATGACCTTTGGTACCCACACCCCTTGGGCAGGGAGAGCATCCAGCTCAGGGGAGGTTGTTTCGGTCTTTCTCCCAATAAAAGCTGATAAACTAGAGACCTATCAAATGTCTGTGAGAGGTTCTTTTTTGGGGGGAGTACACACATCCTGGCTCTACATTCAGGGGCCACTCCTCGTGGGCTCCTGGAACCCAAGAAAAACGCCCTGCTTACTGGAATGGCGCTCTGCCCCTGGTGGACATTCGTGCAACTTGGATCACACCTCTTGTGTTTAGAGGGGGCCAGGAGAAGGGGAAGGAGGTGGTGAGGGGGATCTCGACCACCCCCCCCCCTGGAGCTGAGGCTAAGCTGCCACACTGTCCAGACCCTAGTTTGACCTCCAGCAAGGAAACTCGCACCAGGAACCGAGCCCTGGGTGGCACCAAAGAGGACACCTCCAGCAGCACAGAGACTGTTATTTCTGCCCATGTGCACTGATGCCTCTTTCCTTCTGGAACGACCTGAACTCAGACCCAGGACATGGTCTGATGCAGACTCCACTCAACTGAAGGGACACACTGGTGGAAAATACGTATTCATTCACTAATTCTATCTTGTTTGTTTTGGGGCCACACCCTGCAGTGCCAGGCAGCGCTCCCTGCTGTTGGCTTTTGGAGTCACATCTTGGGCTAGTTCTGGCTCTGTGCTCAGGATTATTCATTCCGGGGGTGGAACTGGGGTTGGCTGCAGATAAGGCAAGAGCTTCGCTCACTGTGAAAATTGTTTATTTATTTACTTTTGGTTTTGGGTCACACCCGGCAGTGCTCAGGGTTGTGGCTCAGAAATTGCTCTTGGGGGGCCGGGTAGGTGGCGCTGGAAGTAAGGTGTCTGCCTTGCAAACGCTAGCCAAGGATCAGGACCGCGGTTCGATCCCCCGGCGTCCCATATGGTCCCCCCAAGCCAGGGGCGATTTCTGAGCACATAGCCAGGAGTAACCCCTGAGCGTCAAACGGGTGTGGCCCAAAAAAAAAAAAAAAAAAAAAAAAAAAAAAAAAAAACAAAAAAAAAAAAAAAAAAAAGAAATTGCTCTTGGGGGCCGAGTGATAGCACAGTGGCAGGGCATTTGCTTTGCACACAGCCAACGTAGGACCTACCCAGGCTCGACTCCTGGCATCCCATATGGCCCCAAGCCTACCAGTAGCGATTTCTTGTCTTGTCTTTTCTTTTTTTTTGGGGGGGGGAATTTTGGTTTTTGGGTGACACCCAGCAGCGCTCAAGGGTTACTCCTGGATCTACACTCAGAAATCCATTCTGCCAGGCTCGAGGGACCATATGGGATGACAGGATTTGAACCACCATTAGTCCTAGATTGGCTGCTTGCAAGGCAAACGCCCTACTGCTATGCTATCTCTATGGCCCCCTTGATTCTTCTAAGTAAGTTTTATTAAGAGCCTGGAGTGGTGGTGCAGTGGTAGGGCGCTTGCCTTGCATGCAGCTGGCTAGGACAGACCGCAGTTTGATCCCCCATCATCCCATATGGTCCCCCAAGCCAGGAGCAATTTCTTAGCACATAGCCAGGAATAACCCCTGAGCGTCACTGGATGTGGTCCAAAAAAAACCCTAAAAACAAACAACAACAACAAAAAAGGGAAGTTTTAACTTGGTAACAAAACCACACAGTGACCTCAAGAGCTCAAGCTGGGCCGGAGAGATAACATGGAGGTAAGTGTTTGCCTTGCATGTAGAAGGACGGCAGTTTGAATCCCGGCATCCCATATGGTCCCCCGAGCCTGCCAGGAGGGATTTTTGAGCGTAGAGCCAGGAGAGGTGTGACGCAAAAACCAAAAAAAAAAAAAAAAAGAGCTCAAGCTATGAGCACATTGGTTATTTTATTTTTGGGAGCACACCCAGAGGTGTTCAGGGGTTACTCCTGGTGGTGCTTGGGAGACAATATGGAGTGTTGGGCATCAAACCCAGGTTGGCACTGTGCAAGGCTATACTATTGCTCTGACCATGGGCATGGAGCACATTAGAGAGACCATGATACATACCATAATACCATAATACTGGCTCCCTCAGTTTCAGGGAGCCAGAGAGACACAAACTGCCCCCCCCCACTCGTCCTGCAACCTGGCATGAACTGCTTGGCCTAACTGCATCAGCAGTCACACCTATATACATTCCCTTCTTGCGAAACCATCCCCTGTGTAAACTCTGACCCTGAGACATAGGAGTGCACCCAGTTGTTTTTTTGTTTTGTTTTTTTTTTTTTTTTACAATTTTTTTTACTTCACCTGGTGATGCTTAGGGGTTACTCCTGGCTATGCACTCAGAAATTGCTCCTGGCTTGGGGGACCATATGGATCCAGGGGGATCAAACCATGGTCTGTCCTAGGTTAGCGCATGCAAGGCAAACACCCTACTACTTGCGCCGTGCTCTGGCCCCTTTTGCTTTGTGGTTTTTTTTTTTTTTTTTTTTTTTTTTGGTTTTTGGGTCACACCCGGCAGTGCTCAGGGCTTACTCCTGGCTGTCTGCTCAGAAATAGCTCCTGACAGGCACGGGGGACCATATGGGACACCGGGATTCGAACCAACCACCTTAGGTGCTGGATCGGCTGCTTGCAAGGCAAACACCGCTGTGCTATCTCTCCGGGCCGTGGTTTTGTTTTTTATTTTTATTTTTTGCTTTGCCTATACCTTTGTTTTGTTTGTTTGTTTTGGGGGGTTCATACCTGATAGTGCTCAGGAGTTACTCCTGTCTCTACGCTCAGAAATCACTCCTGGTAGGCTCGGGGGACCATATGGGATGCTGGGATTCAAACCACTGTCCTTCTGCATGCAAGGCAAATGCCCTACCACCATGCTATCTCTCTGCCCTCCCTTTTTTGTTTTGTTTTTGTTTTGCCTGTACTTTTGCTTTGTTTTTGGGTCACACCCAGCAGCACTCAGGGGTTACTCATGGCTCTACACTCAGAAATCGCTCCTTAATAGGAACATTTACATAGATTCAAGCATTCTTTATTTAATCTTACAGAATAATTACCACTCTCAAATCTAGCTTTGCTGTTAGCCTATGTGAAATCATATCAAGCCAAGAAGGGCGCTTGCCAGGCCGTCTTTCTCCCGGTCCTAACAGGGACAGCTGTGCTGAGCAGATGCAGAAATACCAAGAAGGACTACAGGTCTTGGGTGGGTCCCTTATACAAAAAAAAAAAACTATAACCCCCACAATGCCTTGCGACGACCATGCGCCGGGCCGCCCGGTCAATCCCTTGCGTCATCGGCGCGCGGCGGTCGCGGAGTGATGACGCCAGAGCCGGGCCCCCGAGCTGTCAGTCTGATCACAACCCGGGACCGGCCACGGGTCCCGCGGGGCCGGCGGGGCCATGGCGGCTGTGTTCGACCTGGACCTGGAGACGGAGGAGGGCAGCGAGGGCGAGGGCGAGCCGGACTGCAGCCCCGCGGTGAGTGGCCTCTCGTGAGGGCGGCTGATCGCCCCGGTCCCCGACCCCCGCCCTGGCTCTGCGCCCCTACACCCCGTTTTTCGCAGCTCCCCGCCCCGGCCATGCTCCCCTCGGACCCGCACTCCAGCTCAGCCTCGGATCCTTCCCTCCCTGCCGTCCCTGCTGCCACTGCCCTTCCTGACCCCTCTGCTTGTCGGTCGCCCTACCCTTCCCCCCTAAGTCCCCCCTTTCCTGGGCTAAGTGCGCCTGTTTGGGGAGGCTCTGGGGGTGCTTCAGCAACTCCCTTGGCTCTAATCCCCCCAGTCTTCTTTTTTTTGGGTGGGGGTTGGGTCCCATCTGGCAGTGCTCAGGGGTTCCTCCTGGCTCTATGCTCAGAAATTGCTCCTGGCAGGCTCGGGGGACCATATGGGATGCCGAGATTCGAACCACCGTCCTTCTGCATGCAAGGCAAACGTCTTACCTCCATGCTATCTCTCTGGCCCCTAACCCTCCATTCTCTTTCTCACACAGGAAACGTGTCCCCTTGCGGAGGTGCGGACAGCTGGCCTGGAGTGAGTGGCCTTCCCTGGGAGAAGGAAAGGGACCCAGGGCAGGGCGAATGCCCAGGTCTCCTGAATTCTGTGTGTTCCACAGGGCGGCAGGGAACTATGAGGAGGTGGAGCTGACGGAAGACAGTGTGAACCTGGGTCCCGAACGCATCGGCCCCCACTGTTTCGAACTGCTGCGGGTGCTGGGCAAAGGGGGCTACGGCAAGGTACCCCTTTTCTCCCTCTCTAGCCTGTCCAGGCTCACTCTCAGCTCGGCTGCAGCAGCAGATTCAGGTGGTGGGGATCGCTCCAAGTGCTGAGTTCGAACTCTGCTTGTAGGAGGCCAGGAGTTCATTCCTGTCCTTGGGAGCACAAAGCTGGGAGGAGGCCCCCAAGCACCGTGGGGTGTGGTCCCCAAACCGGGTAAACAGACAAATTAGAGTCTGAATCAGCCGTGTCACCCTGGGGCTGCCTCCACATCAGACCTGGAATCTTGCCGCCCCACCCTTCGCTGAGCTTGGGGCTCTTGTCACTGTGATTAGGGATTTGGGGAGCTCTCGGGGGATGGTGCCTACCTTGCCCCCACTCCCCTGCTCGCCCTGCAGGTGTTCCAGGTTCGCAAAGTGCAGGGTTCCAACACAGGCAAAATATACGCCATGAAAGTGCTAAGGAAGGTGAGTCCGTGTGGAGTGTGGGGTGCAGACCCTGCCTGCATAGCAACTGTGCTTCATACTGTAACCACAAGCTCCCCGCCTCCACACACTGCACCCCACACTGAACTGAGACTGTATCCATCCCCTTGGCCCCACGCCTGCCCAAACCCACTTGGCTCCCTGCTGCTACTCCTCCACTTTGTGGAGGGTTTGGGGTTTGAGGAGTGCAATGGGGGGAGACCGCATCTTTGGCATTGCTGATCACCTTTAGGAGAGAGGTTTGGATCCTCCTGTGATGCCCCCGCAGGCTGCTTGGCCCTCCTGGAATTTTAGCAGCCTGAACTCTGGAGGAATGGGCAGTTGGGACGTCCCTCACTCCGAGTGGCACAGTGGGTCTGGCCTCAAGTGTCAATCATGGGCAGGTTGAGACCCCCGGGAGCGGACAGAGCTTTTTGGGTGTTGCTGAGGGCCAAGAGAACACATTGAGGGGGGGGGTTGAAGAGGCTCTTCTCAGCACCTCTCCTTCTCCAGGCCAAAATCGTGCGCAATGCCAAAGACACAGCGCACACCAGGGCGGAGCGGAACATTCTGGAGTCGGTGAGGCACCCCTTCATCGTTGAGCTGGCCTACGCCTTCCAGACGGGCGGCAAACTCTACCTCATCCTCGAGTGCCTCAGTGGTAGGGGGGGGCCCAGTCGGTAGTAGGTGGGGAGAGCCGGGGAGGGGGCTTCCTTCCCCTCTCCATCTGTCCATCCATCCCTCCATTCATTCAGCAAATGCCTGTCCAGCGCCTTTTGTGCCCTCACTTGTGTTGGCGGGCAGGGATGATAGCAGAGTGTGTGGAAGGCTGGGGTGCTTGTCCCTCCTCCCCTGCCCTGTCCTGGGTCCCCTTGTTTCCCACCTCTCTGTGGTACCCTCCATCGGTCCTCACATCTGTCCCAGCCACAGGTCTTTTTTTTTTTTTTTTTTTTTTTTTTGGTTTTTGGGCCACACCCTGTGACGCTCAGGGGTTCCTCCTGGCTATGCGCTCAGAAGTTGCTCCTGGCTTCTTGGGGGACCATATGGGACGCCGGGGGATCAAACCGAGGTCCGTCCTAGGCTAGCGCAGGCAAGGCAGGCACCTTACCTCCAGCACCACCGCCCGGCCCCACAGGTCTTTTTTTATTTGTTTGTTTTTGTTTTTGTGCCACACCTGGTAGTGTTCAAGGGTTACTCCTGGCTTTGCTCTTAGAAATCACTCCTGGCTTCTGAGTTCAGAGACAGGAGTTAATCCCTAAACCCTGCTGGGTATGACCCAAAAACAAAAACAAAAACAAAAAAGAAATTGCTCCTGGCAGGATCAGGGGACCATATATATATATATATATATATTCTGAAGATTGAACTCAGGTCAGTCCTGGGTCAACAATTGAACCCGGGCCGGGAAGGTGGCGCTAGAGGTAAGGTGTCTGCCTTGCAAGCGCTAACATAGGACGGACAGCGGTTCGATCCCCCGGCGTCCCATATGGTCCCCCCAAGCCAGGGGCGATTTCTGAGCGATTTCTGAGCGCATAGCCAGGAGTAACCCCTGAGCATCAAACGGGTGTGGCCCAAAAACCAAAAAAAAAAAAACAAAAAAAAAAAACAATTGAACCCTAGTCAGTCCTGGGTTGGCTGAGTGCAAGGCAAATGCCCTACTACTGTGCTATTGCTCCAGGCCCCCTCCTCCCACCACAGGGTATTTTTCTTTGCTCTGTCTCTTTAATTTTTGGGTTATTGGACCCCACCGGCTCATATTGGGGCACAATCCAAGCAATGTTCTGCGTATTCCACAGTATTTTCGTTTTGGGGCCACACCCAGCAGCATTCAGGGGTTTCTCCTGGCTCTGTACTTAGAAGGCTCAGGGGACCATCTAGGATGCGAGGAATCAAACCTGTGTCAGCCGCATTCAAAACAAACGCCCTACCAGCTGTGCTATTGTTTTTTGTTTGTTTATTTGGGTCACACCCGGCGGCATTCAGGGGTGACTCCTGGCTCTGTGCTCAGAAATTCCTCCTGGCTGGTAGGGGGACCATATGGGATGCCAGGATTTGAACCACCATCTATCCTGGATCAGCTGCATGCAAGGCAAATGCTCTACCATTGTGCTATCTCTCTGGCCTCTGTGCTGTGCTATTGTTCTGGCCCCGATCCCACAGTTTTGGTGCTAGAGCCTGTTTTCCTGTGACCAAAGCCTGTGCTCAGCCCGTGGGAACTCCCTCCACCCCCTTATTTCTTTTTCTTTCTTTTTGTTTTTGGGCCACACCCGGCGGTGCTCAGGGGTTACTCCTGGCTGTCTGCTCAGAAATAGCTCCTGGCAGGCACGGGGGACCATATGGGACACTGGGGTTTGAACCAACCACCTTAGGTCCTGGATCGGCTGCTTGCAAGGCAAACACCGCTGTGCTATCTCTCCGCCACCCCCTTATTTCTTGTCTGGCTCCAGCCAGCCCTCTCTCAGGGCTCTTGTTTCAGAGCCAGGATTAGGACCTGAAAGATAGCACAGTGGGTAGGGCATTTGCCTTCCATGCTGTCAACTCAGGTTCGATCTCAGCATTTCATAGAGAACCCCATATCCTGTCTAGAGTGATCACTTAGGGCCGGAGCAATAGCACAATGGTAAGGTGTTTGCCTTGCATGCAGCTAAAACAGGAGGAACCCCAGTTTGAGTCCTGGTATCCCTTATGGTCCCCTGAGCCTTCCAGGAGCGACTTCTAAATGCAGAGCCAGGAGTAACTCCTGAGCACGACCGACAGGGTGTGGCCAGAAACAAAAACAAATTAGAGCCCAGGGTTGGCCTCCCCCTGCCCTCAAGGGCGGGGCTCCCTACCTGCCTGCTAGCAGCCCAACTAACCAGGTCTGGAGTGTGGTTCACCAGGAAACCTGCTTCCCCAAATTTCATTCCATGCTCCATCTTCACCTCTCTCCGGAGCCTTCTAGAGTCTCCATAATGGGGTACCTCGTGGCCTCCATGAAATTGGGGCAGCTCCCGCTATCAGGGCTGCTGTCCCCGACTGCCACCCATGGGCTGTGCATGCGTGTTTGTCTCCCCATCAGCCTGAGCTTCTCGAGGGCAGCTGGCCCTAGTGTCCTCACCCCTGCGTGGGGCTGGCACCTAGTAGGCGTTAGTAGATGTTTGCTGAACTGAATCGAACCCAAACGGCCGCTCTGTGAGGCAGGTAGGGTGGGAACCATGAGCACCTCTGTTCCCACATAAAGACTCCGGGGCACACAGGAGCGGGCTCCCCAAACCCAGTGCCGACACATTTGTCTCGCAGGCGGTGAGCTTTTCACGCACCTGGAGCGGGAGGGCATCTTTCTGGAGGACACGGCCTGGTGAGTGCCCTTCGGGGACCCCCCCGGACCGCCCTCACCCAGCCCTGTCTCTGCATTTGCTTGTTTGGTTGGTGGTTTGGGGATCGTACCAGCGGTGCTTGGCGCTGACTCCTGGCTCTGTGCTCAGAAATCGCTCCTGGCAGTGCTCAGGGCTGACTCCTGGCTCTGCCTAGAAATCACTCCTGGCAGTGCTCAGGGCTGACTCCTGGCTCTGTGGTTAGGAATCACTTTTGACAGTGCTTGGGGTTGGGTGGGAGACCAGATAGGGGGCCGAGAATTGAACTGGATCAGCCACATGCAAGGCCATCGTGCTCCCCGCTGGACTCCTACCCTGGCCTCTGTCTCTACAGTTTCTACCTGGGAGAGATCACGCTGGCCCTGGGCCACCTCCACGCACAAGGCATCATCTACCGGGACCTCAAGCCCGAGAACATCATGCTCAACAGCCAGGGTGGGTGGCACGGGGGCTGCAGGGTGGCACAGGGGCTGCTGGACTGCGGAGGGGGTGTCCAGGTTCTGAGTACCCCCTCTCACTGCCCTCTCAGGTCACATCAAACTCACCGACTTTGGGCTCTGCAAAGAATCCATCCACGAGGGCACTGTCACCCACACCTTCTGCGGCACCATTGAGTACATGTGAGCGACAGTCAGTGGGCAGGGGTGGGAGGACAAACCCCCCCAGGCCTGACCTGACCCAGGCTCCCCCACCCCGGCCCCCAGGGCCCCCGAGATTCTGGTGCGCAGCGGCCATAACCGAGCCGTGGACTGGTGGAGCCTCGGGGCCCTGATGTACGACATGCTCACCGGCTCGGCAAGTCCCGCCTCCTGGGAGCGGGGTGGCAGGACCCCCTGGGCAGGGCCAGGGCTAGGGGAGCACCCCTCCAGACCCCTCTCATGCTTGGCCTCCTCCAGCCACCCTTCACCGCTGAGAACCGGAAGAAAACCATGGACAAGATTGTCAAAGGGAAGCTGGTGTTACCTCCGTACCTCACCCCGGATGCCCGGGACCTCATCAAAAAGGTGAGTTGGCAAGGGCCGGAGAGATAGCATGGAGGTAAGGCATTTGCCTTACATGCAGAAGGTTGGTGGTTCGAATCCCAGCATCCCCAAATGGTCCCCTGAGCCTGCCAGGAGTGATTCCTGGCATAGAGCCAGGAGTAACCCCTGAGCGCTGCCAGGTGTGACCCGAAAAACAAAACCAAACAAAAAAAGGTGAGTTGGCGGGGACTGGAGCAATAGCACAGTGGGGACGGTGTTTGCCATGCACATAGCCGACCTGGGTTCGATCCCTGGCATATCATATGGTAATAATTCCTGAGCTTACTGGGTATGGCCCAAAAGCAAAACAAAAAAAGTGGGTTGGTGGGTTGTCTTTGCCCTTTCCCCACGGTCTTACTCTCTTCTCACTGCTTTCCAAGCTTTGGGTGTTATTCTGGACATTAGTTTGGGGGTTTACCAGGAGGTAAAAACCCACCAAGTCCTGAGAGGGCCGGTAGGTGGCGCTCACGTCCCCGAATCACCTTCCCCTCCTCAGCCAGTCTTGGGGGACCCAGGGTTTCCTTCCCCCACATTCACACCCTCATTCTATCTTATCCACAGTTTCTGAAGCGCAATCCTAGCCAGCGAATGGGGGGCGGCCCCGGGGACGCTGCTGATGTACAGGTAGGTCTGGGACACCCCCCCCCCATCCTGGGTGCTGTGCGGGGCCTGGGGGTTGTGTTTCTCCGGGATCCCAGACGGGGCCTGTTGGCAAATCTGTGCCCTCCCCACAGAGGCACCCCTTCTTCCGGCACATGAACTGGGATGACCTCCTCGCACGGCAAGTGGATCCCCCATTCAGGCCTTCTCTGGTACGTGGAGCTGCTCCCAGGACACAGACAGACAGCCCCCTGACTCTGGGACCTGTGACAGGAGCCCCCAACTCTGAAACCCATGACGGGAGCCCCCCAACTCTCTGAGATCCAGGACTAGCAGCCCCCAGACTCTCTGAGACACGAGACTGGCAGCCCCCAACTTAGGGACCTGTGATAGGAGCCTCCCAACTCTCTGGGGCTCATGAACGGGAGCCCCCCACCCAAATCTCTGGGACCTGTCATGGGCAGCCAACATGATTCTCTAGGACCCAGAACTAGCAGCCCCCACCTTTCTGGGGCCTGTGACAGGCAGCCCCCACCCCTGCCTCGGCCCCCCAAACCTTGCCCCATGTCTCTGCCTACAGCAATCCGAGGAGGACGTGAGCCAGTTCGATGTGCGCTTCACCCGGCAGACGCCTGTGGACAGCCCCGACGACTCTGCCCTCAGCGAGAGCGCAGACCAGGCCTTCCTGGTGAGGAACCAGCCTGATGGGTGGGGGCCAGGCGTCCCTGCTTTTGGTGGGGGCACATGACAGTGGCCCTAGGATCAGAGGGCTCTGGAGAATGACTCCTAGAAGGTGGGGTGAAGGAGCGTGGGGTGCCTGGCTCATCCTTTCTCCCTCAGGGCTTCACCTACGTGGCCCCCTCCGTCCTGGACAGCATCAAGGAGGGTTTCTCTTTCCAGCCCAAGCTGCGCTCCCCACGACGCCTCAACAGCAGTCCCCGGACCCCCATCAGGTACTGCAGGACCCCACGGTATCAGCCCCATTCTCTAGCCCAGGGGTCCCTCACCTCCATGCCAGCGCCACCCTGCCTCTCCCCCTGCAGCCCCCTGAAGTTCTCACCCTTCGAGGGGTTCCGGCCCAGCCCCGGCCCAGCGGAGCCCATGGACACCCCCCTGCCGCCCCTCCTGCCACCACCATCACCACCGCCGTCCAGGACGCCCCCACTCCCCATACGGGCCCCCTCGGGGCTCAAGAAGTCCAAGAGGGGCCGTGGGCGCTCAGGACGATAGGAGGGGGTGGGCCAGCCTGGGGGTGCAGACATGTGTGGGTGTGAGTGTGAGTCTTAGCTGGGGGCAGCTGTGCCCCGATCATGAAGGTCGGTCCCCAGGGAACTGTGCCCTGAATCATGAATGTAACAGTCCCCGTGGAAGGGGCCCCAACGGGATTAAAGGATCAATCATGCTGCCTGCCCAGCTCTTCCTGACTTCTGGGGGCAGCGCCCAGTGGAGGGAACACAGTCTCTCAGGATGCCAAGGCTGGAGGGTTTTATTGTGGGGGGCTGCATGGGAAGGGTGGGGGCACACAGCGGAAGATTTAAAGCACCGGGAGTGACTCTCGGGGCTCTGGGCGTGGGCAGGAGGCGAGGGAACACGGTTCCGGGACAGGATGATCTGGCCAAGGCAGAATGAGGGCAGAGACCCCAAAGCCGGCCCTACAACGCCGTGACATGGAGGGCCTGGTTCCCCTCCGCTGCCCCGCTGTCGTCCCAGGCTGCACTGCCAGCAAAGGCCTGTAGGCCACTGAGCAGGGCCTCAGAGCTGCCCCCGGCGCCTGCCGGACCCTGCACACCAAGGCCCAGGGCCTCCTGCTCTTGATCGTCCTCGTCCCGGTCGTGGTCCCGGTCCCGGTCAGTGTCTTCGGTCAGCTCCTGGGTGCGCTGCGGGCCAGGTCCTTCTGCAGCCCCCGGTTCCTCGGCGCCATCCCAGCTGCCCTCTCCCGCGTTAGGCTGCTCCTCCTGGGACTCGGGGTCCGGCTCGGCTTGGGCCCATAGCCAGTGGCCGGCGGGGCTGGCCCGGAGCAGGCGGCAGGTGCGGCCCCAGAGTGCAGCGCCCAGACGGGCCGGGTGGTAGTAGCCGTTCGAGTCCCGGCTCAGGCGGCGCCAGGCCAGCGCCAGGCTCGTGAGCAGCAGCAGCAGCAGCAGCAGCAACAGGACTACAGTGGTCGAGCTGGCCCCGGCCCCGGCCTTGCCCGAGCCCTGCACCCCAGGCAAGGCCAGCAACATCCCAAGCCCCCAGACGGCCAGGCCCTGTGGGGGAGACGGTGGGGCCATGATGTGGGCACAGTGGGCACAGGGCCGCCGAGAGGACCAGGCGGCCCTGTGCTGACAACACCCATGCCCCATGGGAAGCCTCTCTGAAGCTTTCTCTCTACCATGTGCTCCAGCCCCTTGGCTACCAGGTTCCGGGGACCAGGCCCTCCCCCATGGGGATTGTCCCCCCTGCCATCACCCCCAGTTGCAGGCTGGCTGTGTGGCTCATCACCCCCAGGAGATAGAGGGGGGTCCGGAGATCAAAGCAGCCTCACCCCATACTCCCGAGGCTGCCCGGGTGAGCTTGTCCTGCCCACCTGTGGTTCAGGCCCCAGAGCAGGGCTCCCTGAGACACTGTTTCCTCCCCACCACTGAACCGGCCCAGCTGCTGTTTCCGCTCAGCTGCTGTCCCTAGGGGGCCAGAGGCGAGCAGAGGTGCAGCGGGGTGCTGGGGGCGCGGGAGGAAACCTGTGGTTGGAACAGGAGGGGCCTTCCCCGCCCCCGCGGGCCCTGCTGCCTGCCTGGGCCCATGGGCTCTGCCGAGTCCCAGCCCACAGGGGTAGCTGGGGGCCACGACAGGGTCCTGAAAAAGCTCTGGGTCTGGAGGAGCTGGGGCCCCAGCTCTGGGTCAGGGAGCAAAAGACTGGCCTGTGTGAGTGTCCAGTGGGGCCCCAGAGCTGCTGGCTTGGATCTTGGACTTATGCTCCCAAATTGGCTTCTGCTCAGCTGGCCTTGGAGAGGGCCTGTGGAGCTCTGGGGATGTGGGCAGCCCAGCCCTGACCACCCCAACGCCCCTCCAGGCCTGGGGCCTCCCAGACTCACCATTGTGCTCCAACCTCCTTGCTGAATGCCGCCTCCACTCCGGCTGTGCTGCGCGATTGAGTTGTGAGCCAGCCGGGGCAACTCTCTCGCGGCTTCCGCTTCCTGCCCCTCAACCCCACCCAGCCTCCCTGCCTGGGGGACCCAGGTGGGGTAGGAGCACCACAGACCCCAACAGCCCTGCCCTGGCTACGCCTCACAGGGGAGGTGCTGGGTCCTGGACCCAAGCAGGTCCTGGGGATTATGAGGATGCTGCATGGTGCCCCAGCAGCCAACAAGGTCAAGCCCTGCTGGGTGTGGCCCCTCAAAATACAGATGCCCTTGGGATCCTGCTTCAGGGGGGGCACTGGGTGGCCGAGTCCTCCTCCACAACGTCCTCAGACCCGAGTCTCACCCTCCTGGGCAACAGACACCAGCCACACTTAGAAAGAAAACTTTATTTGGAATGAAAATAGAGCGCCCACCTCTCCCTCTTCCCCTTCTCGGGTGCCGGCCGGGCGGTGGTCCCTGGAGGGAAGTGATCTCTGACCCCTCTGTGCTGACAGGTGCAGAAGGAGGTGCCCCAAATGATGGGCAGGGGGTGCCCTCTCCCTGCTATGCATCCCCATTCTCCAGGCGGCCGAGCTGCTCTTCCAGGCGGCCGATCCGCTCCCCCTGCTCCCGCACCAGCGTCCGTAGCGCCCGCAGTTCCTGCATCACCTCCTCCAGCTGCCTGGCCTCCTGCAGACAGGGGACAGAGCAGGCTGGAGGGGCCACCACCCACCCCTCACCCACCCTCGGGCAGGGTTCCGAGACCGGGGGTACCTACCCCTGCTCCAGAGAGGCTGCTGGCAGTCACAGAGGAGGTGGTGGTGGCGGCCGCGGTGTGGGCTGGACCGGGGGTCCCTGCGGGCCGTCCATCTGACAGCACGTTTTTCCGGCTGACCTTCAGGTCCCGCTGCTTGCTGGGCACATAGGCCCCCCGCAAGGAGATGAGGATGGGGTCTGCGTCCTGCCCACTCACCCACTCGTCCGCCTCCAGGGCCGCCTCGGGCCCTGCAGTGTCCGGGTATAGGTCATCCTGGAAGAGGTCAGACTGGGCAGAGGGTAAGGGGACGGTCAGTGGGGAATGGGCTGGACCCCAGGAGGCCACCTCCTCCTTCTCACACCTGGCCTCCAGGACTGCCCCCTCAAGCCATCCTCAGGTGGCCCCAAGTGACCCAGGAAGGGCCGAGTCTGTCCTCTCGTTTCCCCTCAGGACCACCATGGGCCTCCACACTTCCCATCTGGCCGAAGCAGAACAGCTGAGTTCTCTATGCCTGTCCTCTGCCTGTGCCCTCGGGTGCCTGGTGGCAGTCAGTTTCCAGTTCCACTCTCCCTCCCCGTTGGCCTTCTTGGCTTCGTCCCATGGGTCAGCAGGGCCTCACCTTCCTGGGCACTGTCATGACAATGGGCTCGCACTTGCGCTCATGCAGTTTGTAGAACCTGCCAGAGAGGGAGCAAGAAGTTGCGGGGGGGATGGGTGGGAGTACCCCTCTCTTCAGCAACCCAGGCCTGGGCTGCTTACAGCCCAGGGCCCTGCAATGCCCCCAGCCATGTTCCCGCTTCTGGGCCTCCACAAACACATCTGCTAATTTTTTTTCTGGGGGACCACACCTGGCAGCGCTCAGGGGTTACTCATGGCTCTGTGCACAGAAATCACTCCTGGCAGGCTCAGAGGATCATATTGGGTGCCAGAAATGTGCAAGGCAAACGCCCTACCGCTGTGCTATTTCTCTGGCCCTCACATCTACTATTTTGTTTTGGTTTTGTTTGGGCCACATTTGGCAGTGTTCAGGGGTGCCTCCTGGCTCTTCGCTCAGGAATCACTCCTGGTGGTGCTTGGGGGACCCTGTGGGATGTCTGGGATAGGCCCTAGGTTGGCTGCGTGCAAGGCCAGCGCCTCCCTACGTGCTCTGGCTCTTACCGAGCAATCTCACACTTGCTGACCTCCAGGCCCCTCTTGGGCATGCTACCCATGCCTCGCTGCGGCTCCTTGCTCGTGAACGTGTTCAGGAAGTGGATGTACGGGGGCTCGTCCGTGATCTCAAAGTAGCGGATGCTGGAGTCACCCTGTGGGGTCAGCGGGTGGAGGCAGAGGTCAACAGACAGGACAGGAGGCAGGGGTCAGCAGATGGCACAGGGGGCAGTGGGCAGAGTCAGAGGTCAGCAGATGGCACAGGGATCAGTGGATCGGGATAGGGGTCAGCGGTGTGGCAAGGGTAACAGACAGGGCAAGGGTCATAAGTAGGGGCAGAGGTCAGCAGGCGCCCCATCCGTCCTCTCCCTAGCCCCCCGCCCCACCTTGCCGCAGACGTAGACCACGTTGGTGTCAGGGTCATAGAAGGGCAGCAAAGCCCCGTTGCTCGAGTCCAGCTCCTGCAGCGCCATGGGCTCCGCCAGGTTCTCCTGGGCACCAAGGGTGGCAGTTAAGAGTCACACAGGCCACCACCCTGCTCTGGTTTTCTCTCTCCCTGAAGCCTTCCTCCACCCTCCTGGCTCCCTTCAACCTCCCAGGGGCCCCTTTTCTCCAGCCTATTCCAGGCCACTGAGGTCTCCAGCACCACTGGGCGTTTCTGGGTCCCCACACATAGGCCTCAGCCTGGAGATGCAGTACTTCAAGGGAGGTTTTGGATGGCTTCCTGGAGGAGGGAGGCCTCAGAGGGGAGCCGAGTGGGAGTAGGCAAGTGAGGGAAGGGCTTCTCCATTGGCAGAGTTGGGAGTGTGGCTCGAGAGTACAGCATGTGCTGACAGGAATGATTCCCCACCCCAGTCTGCCTAACATTGGTGGGCGCCGACCCTGCGGGAGTGACCCCTGAGAAGCACGGAGGAGGCAGTTGGGGAGGAGAGGTGGGTGCAGAGAAGGTGGCAGCGTGTCTGGGGCGAGCTCCGGGCTCCCTCACCGGGTCCCACAGTGCCAGCTGCCGCTCGCTCACGCGACTGAACCCCGTGGTGAACACTTTGCCGTCGGCCAGGAAGATGGCACGCATGGGCCGGGCGCCCTCGTGAGCCTTCTCCAACTCCTGGAGAGTGGGGGACAGGGAGTCAGTGTCTGCGACGCACGGCCCTCCTCCCCAGCCTGGGCACTGCGCCTTAGGGGCCCCTGAGCTGTCCACGCACCGCCACCAGGGTGCCTCGGCGGGGGTCGATGATGCGCACGGCCTTGTCCTTGCAGGCCGAGCAGAAGAGGCTGCCGTTGTGGTTCCAGCTGATGTTGTAGATGAGGTCCGGGTGCTGGCTGTCCAGGCGGTACAGCTCCTCGGCCGTGCCCACGTTCCAGATGAGCACCACGTTGTCGCATCCTGGGAGGGAGCATCTTCAGAGACTTGGTCCATGGTCCAGGCTTGGCAGGAACCCAGGGGGCGTGGCCGGGACAGTGTGGGCGGGGCCAGACAGGACAGGTGGAGCGGGATTGGATGGGCGTGACAGGACACAGGATGGATGAGGTGGGGCCAAGACAGAGGGGCGGAGCCAGGTTGGGTGGGCGGGGCCAGATGGGGCAGAACCAGAGGAGATTGGCTGAATGAAACCAGGTGGGTGGGGCCAACCCAGAGGGGCGGAACTAGGCCGAGTGGGCGGGGCTGGAAAGGGTGAGCGGGCCTGCACCTGCACTAAGCAGCACATTTCGGGCTGTTGGATGCCAGGTGACGATGCCCACTCGCTTGGTGTGACCCTCCAGCACCACCACTGGCTCTGTCAGGGGGGTCACCAGCCCGTTCTCCGGGATCTGCCACACCTGGGGGGAGCCCAGAGACACGGGCTGAGGTCAGGCCGGGCACTGATAGCAACAACCTTTATTTTATTTTATTTTTTGGACCACCCCCCGCGGTGCTCAGGGGTTACTCCTGGCTCTGTGTTCAGGGACCAGTCTTAGTGGTACTCAGGGGACCCCGTGGGATACTGGGGTTGGACCCCAGGTAGGCGTGTGCAAGGCAAGCACCCTTCCTGCTGTGCTATGGCTCTGGTTCTGATGGTGCAAACTTCATTCACGCTATGTTTCACCCCCCCCCACTGTCCTGCAGACACCCCCTCGACACCTCGCCCCCACCTCACCATGACAGTGCAGTCCTCGGAGCCGCTGGCGATCACTTCGTCATTATGGGGGCACCAGTCGATGTCCAGGACGGGGCCCCTGTGGCCACAAACGGTCGGGTAGGCCTTGTCGATCCGACCCGTCTGCGGGTGGGGATGTGGGTCACAGAGGACAAGGCCTGGGCTCTGTCCCTCCCGCTGCCCACTTCCCCATAGCGCAGGGGTTCGACCACTAGTCTCCTGCTCAGGGCCTCCTGACCAGGCTGAGCCCTGCTGTCCCTGACCCCAGTGCAATGCAGGGTGTGGCCCGTTTTTGTATTTCCGGGCAATAAGTGTGGGGTAGAGTATGGGTTGGGATCAGGCACCTTACCCGAAGTGTGTGTGTGTGTGTGTGTGTGTGTGTGTGTGTGTGTGTGTGTGTTGGGCAAATGGTGCAGGCCCAGGCATGGACCAGCGGCATCCCACCTTACTCAGGGGGAGCACCAGGAAAGCGCCCCCGCCGCTGGCTTCCACGATCACAGCCAGGAACTTGGGGTTGACAGCACAGAAGGTGCTGTCCCAGGTGACACGGGACACGCGAATGTCCTCATAGCACTGGTCATTCTTCACCGGCTGCCCAAACACATGCCGGAATTTGCTCTGCCGAACCACTTTGCGGAAGGACATGCCTGTGGGGGCAGAAGTGGGATGAGTGTTTCCCAAACACCACCCTCACCCCCAGCCAGCCTACATACCCCACCTTGGGGGGTGATTCTGATCCCCCGGCCCCATTTCCCTAGTTTACAGGCAGGAATCACGGCGCAGCCCTTCTCTGCAGACCCTGGGGTGCAGGGTCTTTGTGGGACCCTCCCCGGCTCAGGGTGTGTGTGTGTGTGTGTGTGTGTGTGTGTGTGTGTGTGTGTGTGTGTGTGTGTGCAGGGAGCAGGAATGCAGAGTCTGTGTGTGTGTGTGTGTGTGTGTGTGTGTGTGTGCAGGGAGCAGGAATGCAGAGTCTGTGTGTGTGTGTGTGTGTGTGTGTGTGTGTGTGTGTGCAGGGAGCAGGAATGCAGAGTCTGTGTGTGTGTGTGTGTGTGTGTGTGTGTGTGTGTGTGTGCAGGGAGCAGGAATGCAGAGTCTGTGTGTGTGTGTGTGTGCGCGCGCGCGCAGGGAGCAGGAATGCAGAGTCTGGAGCAAGCCAGCCGAGGGCTATGCGAGATCTGGGCCATGTCCCTGCCCGTTCCTTCATGCACCAAGTTTGGAGATAAGTGATGGGGACTCTGGCGGAGGAGATGCCTCTCTTAGGTCCCAGCCAGCTCTGCTCTGCAGTGCAGGAATGTGCAGGAAGCTGCATGCTGTCCCGGGACGCCCGCGGGCCTGGCAGAACTTGGTGGGGCCCCATCGGAGCCCTCACAGCATCCCAGAGCGGCGCGGATGAGCCGGGAACCCGAAGTCCAGGGACCCCCCCAAGGCCCAAGAGGGGCGAGGCTGGGAGGCGACTGAGAAGGGACGCCCGGGACGGGAAGGGCGCCCGCCCCCAGCTCCAGCCGCGCAGCTGCAGCTCCCCGCTCCCGGGCCCCAGGCGCGCTCACCGGGGCTGCGGGGGGCGCGGGGGGCTGCGGTACCAGCCTCGGCCTGGGGCGGCTCCGGATCCGGCCTCTGGGAAGCAGGAAGCGAGAATCAGGAAGTGACACGGGAGCCGAGAGGGGCGGGGCCCTGTCACGCGTGGGCGGGGCTGGGTGAGGGGCGGGGCCAGATCACGTGCGGGGGCGGGGCTCCGTGGGTCAGGTCACGTGCGGGGGCGTGGCCTCGCCCGGCTCCCTGGAACATCTTGCCCCGCTGTCTCCCACGCGTGGGCTGCAGCGTGGCTGCACAGCCCGGTCCTACGGCTTCGTGGCGGGGTGGCAAGTTGGGGCATCAGCCCAGTGCGCTTTCCGGGGTCCCGCAGTCCGGCTCCCACTCGGGAACGCAGCGTGATACACCCACCCGCCACTTTCCAAATGACACAGATGCAAGATCTTGGGGTCGCTTGTAACTAAAGCAGCGGGGATGTTGGGGCCAGAGGCGGCCCCCCCCACCTCACTCTTCACAGACACGCTCCCCCTGGCATGCTGACTTAATTAAAAATAGCAATGGAGAAGTGGGGTACAGGGAGAAGCAATGGGGAAGTGGGGTGCAATTCTGCATCAGGGCTGCATGCCCCCCCCAGTCTGCAGCGCTGCCAGGAGGGCCCTTTGGAGACCATGGGAGGGAGGGAGGGAGGAGGTGGACTCCCCAGTAGCCAAGGGTTACTCTGGTGGCCCTCCGGCACCCCTCAAAGCAGGACCGCTTTGCGGCCTGAACATTGGTTCAGGCTATCAGATCCTGTGAGCCAAGTGCCACTGGAGGTGGCCTTCCTTGGCACCCCCAGTCCCCAGTCTCCTGAACTCGAAGGTTCTCCCAAAAATGAAATGGGGTCCCATGCAGCAAAGTTATTTTCTCCATGTCTCCTTTCCCCAGAGGGACAGGCCCCTCCTTCCAGAGCCCAGACTGACATCCATTGACCTGCTCATCCCTGGGGGTCACACATGGGGGGGTTACCCTCATTCCCCCCAGAGCATCTGCTGCCCTGGATGACTGTGGGAAAAGAGCACGCTTCTCTCCTAGAAAGTAGGGTGGGGGAGGTGGGAAAAGGGTCCCCCTCTGGAGGATCCTGGGCTTTGAGTCCCTCCTCCCCATCCTATTGAGGAAGCAGAGGGGACCCTGCAAGATTCAATTCCATCAGCTTGGCTCCAAAGCACCTCTTTCCCGCTGTTCCATAAAGCTCATAGATGGGG
The DNA here is from genome assembly GCF_024139225.1 of Suncus etruscus. NCBI lineage: Eukaryota > Metazoa > Chordata > Mammalia > Eulipotyphla > Soricidae > Suncus > Suncus etruscus. The sequence goes on from NC_064856.1 coordinate 110,931,472, forward strand.
GTGCGGAGGGAAGACTGCACCCCAAAGGCCCCCTTCCTGCACCCCAAAGGCTCCCCTAGGAAAGGAAGGCTCTACAAGCAAAGTCCAAACCAACCCCCTTCCTCACCACTAGATCCCTTGTCCTGGCCATACTTTGGAAGGAACCTTGGTGGTCCCTCTTCACCCAATGGCCTCCCCACATGGACCCTCTTGCCCCACAACACGCTGCTCCTTTCCTACCCCAAAGTCTTCACACTCCCCCTTCCTGCCCCCAGATCATGAAGCATTTCCCTCCTTGGCTTCCTCCCTGCCTCTGTCCAAAAGTCACCTCCTCCCAGACCTTTTCCTGACTGCCCTCCTCACTAGGTCACTCTAGGGCCTGCACATGTGCTTGCAGGTCCTGTATCATTTCTTTTTCTTTTTTACCCTCTAGCTTCAGGGGTGGCACCCGGGGCCTCACACTTGCAAGGCCAGTGCTTTCCCTGCCTAGTTCCATCCAGGAGGCCCAGCACACTCAGTCTCTGGTGGGTGTTTTATGGTGTCATTAATGGCTTGTCTGCTTCCTGCCCCTCCCTCCATCCCTCCAGGATATTTGCGAATTGGGGACGGACAACAATGTCTTATATATCTTATTTCCTGTGGTAGCACCAGTACCAAGAACTTGACTTTGAGCTGCCTGTCTGTCTGTCCTCTGTCTATCTGTGTCTGATTGTCTGTCTACCTTTAACTGAGTAGAATGGACTGAATGAATGAACCGCAGCCCGTAAGTCGAATTGGAAAATGTTCATATTCACAACTCAAGGGACAGAGGAGGGACCGGAGATGTCAGGCGTGAGTCTTTTATGCCCTCTGACCTCAATTTCACATGCCAACACCTTGCACATAAAACTCCTCCCTGGGGCACCTGAACTCCTCTTTATCCTCCAAAACCCTTCATAGCCCACCCTATCTTCCTGGACAGCAATGGTCTATTAAAGGGGATTGTGTATGGCAGGGGGTGGGGGGTATACTCCTTTTGGGAACCTCAGGGCGGGCACTGAGAGAGGCAGGATCTGTCCCAGAGCCAAAGGCAGGCAGCTGGCACTGAGGTTTGTCTCCTGGGTCTGCTTGCCCTGTTGAAGGGGCTTTGGGTCTTCTTTTTTTTTTTCTTTTTTTTTTTTTTTTGGTTTTTGGGCCACACCCTGGGACGCTCAGGGGTTCCTCCTGGCTATGCGCTCAGAAGTTGCTCCTGGCTTCTTGGGGGACCATATGGGACGCCGGGGGATCGAACCGCGGTCCGTCCTAGGTTAGCGCAGGCAAGGCAGGCACCTTACCTCCAGCGCCACCGCCCGGCCCCGCTTTGGGTCTTCTTGGGAGAAATACTACAAAGGGTGCCTGAATTGAGCCCCTGCCCAGGATTGGGAGGATGATGGAAGTTTCTCCCTAGAGGAAGAGCAGGCTGAGAGATGCCTGGGGTACCCACTAGCTGGATCTGATGTATGAGTTTGCACTTCCTCTGTGCCAAGCACAGATCCAAGCTCGTCCGTGGTATTCAGCTCCTAGAAACGGGAGTGTGACATGTTCCCAATTGTGCCTGTGCAGAAGTGGGGTCCCAGAGGCCTGTTGTGGGTGAGTGGGGGAATCGGGGTGCAGATGGTCCTCACCCCACCAGGTTTCTCTCCATGGAGGGCTGGAAGGGACCCCAGCATCTTTCAGCATCTGAAAGTTCTTTTAGCACCTTGTGCCTGTCCAGAAACTCCCCATCTAGAGCTCCCGCCACCCCCACCCCCCGGGGACAGGCTGCTTCTATGAATCCCCCAATCTCCCTGCTGCCCTCAGCACACTGAGGGTTCCCTGATCAAGCAATGCCTGCAGCCACCTTGCCAGGGAACACCAGCCTCAGTTTCCCAAAGAGTACTGTGGCGGCAAAGGGGTCTCTGCCGTCTGTCCCCCTCCTCTGGGAAAGCTCGTTCAATGACTGAAGCTAAAAAGAAGAGGGGTCAGAGAAGTGGGGAGAAACTGTGTGAGTTCTAGAGTTCTAGGGTTGGGGGACAGGTGCCAAGAGTGGGTGCTGGGTGACTCTGATCACTTCTTAGTTTCTTGCACTGAGTCTGCGGCCTGCAAAGGGAGGGGTTGCTGCTCTGTCCCCAAGATGTGGTGACCTCCAAAGGGGGTTTTCTAGGATTTCTCCTTTCCCCCAACCCCAATGAAGTCTTTCATTTCTGCCCCTGGCCTCGAGTGATGGTGGTTTGGGGCTTGGAGGTACAGGAGTCGGGCATGGAATCTACCCTGCGTGGTGTTCCGGGGGTGCATAGATGCTGAGCCCTTAGGGGTGCTGACCTGGAGGTGTCTGGTAGCCCCCTGAAGTCTGTTCACAGGTGCAGCAGGTCGGCCACCCTCCTCTCCCTCTCACTGGGCACCTAGTAGCTTGCCCAGAAAGGAGCGTGTTCGTCTGTCACTCCAGCTCTGCTGGCTTCACCCCTTCTTCTCCAGCCCTCACTCCGGCTTGGAAGACCCTCACTGTCCAGAGGATCTAAAGCTGCGGGGTGGGAAGCGAGCTTGGCTGCCCTTGCCCCTGTTATCCTGCCCTGCTGGGGTCAAGAAGGGCTGGGCTGAGTGTCCTCCCACCGAATTCCTCCCCCCAGGACAGGGGATGGTATAGAGAGGAAGAGGACAAAAGTTGGGGGTGATTCCAGCCCCCCTTCTTTCTTCCTCTTGCAGGACCAGCACCAAGCCTGGGCCCTGGGCTTGGATGGCCAAAGTGCAGCTGCATGGCATTTGCTCCCACAGCCTAGCGGCCAGCGGGCTCGTGTGGGGATCAGGGGGACTCCCGCATGCGCCACTTCCAAGTCCTGCATTCCTTGGGGTCTTGCTAAACTGCCCTATGCTGCCTGCTTCCTCTCTTCCACCTTGACCTTTGCCCTGACCCCTCTGGCCCTCACGTGGGCCCTGCAGATGCCTCTGGGGTGGCCCTGCCAGGGCCTTCACCCTCTGAGGCCATAGACCTGGCTGGGTTCTCAGAGTCTTCCGAGGTGGCGATTGTGTCAGGAGCGGGGGGCTTTTCCTCACTGGGAGGGGGCACTGGGTTGGCAGCCCCACTCTGGACCTCGGGGTTTTCCTCTGGCAGCTCTGTGGGGTCCAATTGGGGCTGAGCCTTGGGACTCGGTGGGGGCTGGCCTGTGGGATGTGACTGGGATTGGGGGTTCACTTGAGCCTGGCCTGTGGGATCTGACTGGGGCTGGGGGTTCACTTGAGTCTGGCCTGTGGGATCTGACTGGAATTGGGGATTCACTTGAGTCTGGCCTGTGGGATCTGACTGGGGCTGGGGGTTCACTTGAGTCTGGCCTGTGGGATCTGACTGGAATTGGGGATTCACTTGAGTCTGGCCTGTGGGATCTGACTGGGATTGGGGGTTCACTTGAATCTGGCCTGTGGGATCTGACTGGGATTGGGGATTCTCTTGAGTCTGGCCTGTGAGATCTGATTGGGGTTGGGGGTTCACTTGAGCCTGGCCCGTGGGATCTGGCTGGGGTTGGGGGTTCACTTGAGCCTGGCCCGTGGGATCTGGCTGGGGTTGGGGGTTCACTTGAGCCTGGCCTGTGGGATCTGACTGGAGTTGGGGGTTCACTTGAGCCTGGCCCATGGGATTTGGCTGGGGTTGGGGGTTCACTTGAGCCTGGACTATGGGATCTAACTGGGACTGGAGGTTTGCCTGGGTCTGGGGGTTCACCTGGGCCTGAACTGTGGAATTCGACTTGTACTGAGGGTTCACCTGGGCCTGGACTGGGGGATCCAACTGGGGCTTCACCTGGGCTGGCAGGTTCACCTGTGGCTGGGCAAGGAGGCCCTGTGGGGCCTGAGCTGCAGGTTCCAACTGTGGCTGGGTTGTGGGGTTCACCTGGGGCTGGACCAAGGGCACCACCAGCAGCTGGACTGGGGCAGGGGTCCCCAGCGGCTGAGCTGGGGGGTTCCCACGTGACCAGGCCACCGGTTCTGGTAGGGGCTGGGGTTCAGGCTCCAAAGCAGTCAGGCCGTCCTCGTCTGTCCCATCCTGGGGCCTGATAGGCACGAAGGTGCCCGGCTGCTCCTCACACAGGGCAGCAGCGAAGGAGGCCAGGAGAGCGTGGAGCAGGCTTCGGAGGTCGGCGCTGGCCAGGAGGCAGAGGAAGGGGCTGAGACAGCTGCTTAGCAGCACCAGGTAGTCAGAGTAAACCAACGCCTCCCACAGCAGGTAGCCAGGGTACAGGTCGCACAGGAAGGCCAGGTAGAGCAGCTGAGCCAGCTGGTAGGGCAGCCGCAGCACCACATAGGCCGACAGGACGGTCTTGGCCACACGTGCGAAGCCGCGAGTAGCAGGCGGTGCTCGGGGCTGGCAGCGGCAGCAGCAGCAGGCGGAGGAGCAAGTGGCAGCCTGTGTGACCACATGGGTCCCCAGCAGCAGGAGGAAGGGCAGAAAGCCCCCCAGGACCTCGAACACCCGAAGTGGCAGCTCCTCGCTATCCCAGAAGTCCAGGCAGATGACCAGGTCGTACCACCAGACGGCGGCCTCGGGGAACACGAGCCAGGGCACGCTGAAGAGGGTGGCCAGCACCCAGACACCCGAGCACACCCAGAGTGGCAGGCGGGCCGGCCGGCGCTCTAGGTACCAGCGGGGACACAGAGCCAGCAGGCATCGGTCCAGGCTGAGGGCTGCCAGCAGGAAGAGGCCGGAGGAGTAGGACACACCCCAGAGGAAGTAGTAGAATCGACAGGCAGCTGTGCCCAGGGGCCAGTGGCCCCCGTGCTGGATCTCCAGGATCTGGAAGGCGGCGGCCGCCAGGAACAGGAGGTCTGAGAGAGCCAGGCTGAGCAGCAGTAGGGCCAGACGGGTGCCCGCGCCCTGCCGGGCCTGCGATGCTGCCAGCCAGGCCATCAGCCCGTTGGCCGGCAGCCCCAGGAGCAGCAAGGACACCAGGAAGACGGTGTCCCAGCCACCCTGGGGGTAGTAGTCATCGTCATCCAGCTCCACGCGGGGCCCCTGGCCGGCTGCCCCCAGCTTGGCTTCCATGGCCGAGTTCATCTGGAGTCTCCGGGCTCCCCCTGGACCCGGACTGGACACCTGGTGAGTCAATGAAGGGGCAAGTGATGGATCTGAGATGGGCAGCTGGGCAGTTCTGGGTACTGCATTGTGCCCCCCAGCTGTCAGCATCATTTGGGGGGGGGGCTACATGGTCTCTGTGGGGACTTTGATAATCATCTCCCTGAATCTGCTTACAGGTGGAGGGTGGATGAAAAGAGAGGTCCTAGGACCCAAACTAATTTAAAGCTTTCTGCTGGGGCCGGAGAGATAGCACAGCAGCATTTGCCTTGCAAACAGCTCACCCAGGACCTAAGGTGGTTGGTTTGAATCCCGGTGTCCCATATGGTCCCCCGTGCCTGCCAGGAGCTATTTCTGAGCAGATAGCCAGGAGTAACCCCTGAGCACAGCCGGGTGTGCCCCCCCCCCAAAAAAAAAAGCTTTCTGCCATGAGTGGGAGCCATTGTAAGGAACTAGTTGTACATGCTGGACCCGGGTTTGATTGCCAGCATCCCATATGATCCCCTGAGCTCTGCCAGGAGTAATTCCTGAGTGCAGCATCAGGAGTAAGCCCTGAGCCACACTGGGTCTAGCCCCAAAACCAAAGCAAACAAACAAACAAAGTAAACCCTTCTGCCTTACGAAATCCTGGGGCATGCAGAGAGACTAAAGTAGGGTGTTTTAAATATATTGTTTGGGAGGTGGGAGGAGGAACTACTCTCTCTCTCTCTCTTTTTTTTTTTTGGTTTATGGGCCACACCTGTTCGACGCTCAGGGGTTACTCCTGGCTGTCTGCTCAGAAATAGCTCCTGGCAGGCACGTGGGACCATATGGGACACTGGGATTCGAACCAACCACCTTAGGTCCTGGATCAGCTTCTTGCAAGACAAACACCGCTGTGCTATCTCTCTGGCTATGCGCTCAGAAATCACCCCTGGCTTGGGGGGACCATATGGGACACTGGGGGATCGAACCGTGGTCCGTCTGCTTGCAAGGCAGACACCTTACCTCTAGTGCCACCTTCCCGGCCCCGGAGGAACCACTCTCAATGTGTTCAGGGGACCATGAGGATTGAACTGGGGTAGCGACATTCAGATCTTCACCCCTTGCCTCTCTTTCCATCTTCAAGATGATTTTTTTGTTTTGTTTTGTTTTTTGGCCGCACCTGGTGACAATCAGGAGTTACTCCTGGCTCTGTGCTCAGAAATCGCTCATGGCAGGCTCAGATTAGGGGAATATATAGGAAGCTGAGGATCGAACCCAGGTCTGTCCTGGGTTAGCTGTGTACAAGGCAAACTTCCTACCGCTGAGTTATCTCTCTGGCCCCTCAAAAATGAATTTTTATTTTATTTTATAACACTCCCCTCCCAAAGATGAATTTTTAAAAAACCCAAACTTTAGGGCAGAAGAAATAGAACAGTAGTTAGGGTATTTATGTTAACTAGGGTCCCCTGAGCTTTATCAGTAGTAGCCCCTGGGCACAGAACCAGGAATATACCCTGAGTACCAAAAGGTGTGACCAAAAATCAAAAACTTCAAAATTATAATCTCATGTTTGAGGCCCTAACTTCAATCCCTGATTGAATTTATCCAGAAAAGCTCCACATATCCAGAAAAGTTAGATGGACTAGAGGGACAGCTGAACCCCATTTCCAATGCCAGAATTTTACACAGTCCCTGAGCACCACTACCAGAGGAAGCCCTGAGCATTGCTGAGTGTAAAGCCCCTAACTAAACAAATAAAAAATTTAAATGCTTTTAAAAAAAAAAACCTGTTTATCTGAAGTTTTGTTTTGTTTCTGGGCCACATCAGCGATGCTCAGGAGTGATTCCTGGCTCTGCACTCCGGAATCACTTCTGGCAGTGCTCAGGGAGCCTCATGGGATGCTGGGGATTGAGCCCGGGTCAGCCAGGTGCAAGGCAAACACACTTTCTGCTGTGCTTTCTCTCTCTCTGACTCCATCTCTGAAGTTTCTTTTGTTTTGTTTTTGGGCCACAACTGGTGGCACTCAGGGGTTCCTCCTGGCTCTGCGCTTAGAAATCGCTCCTGGCAGGCCCGGAGAGATAGCACAGCGGCATTTGCCTTGCAAGAAGCCGATCCAGGACCAAAGGTGGTTGGTTCGAATCCCGGTGTCCCATATGGTCCCCCGTGCCTGCCAGGAGCTATTTCTGAGCAGACAGCCAGGAGTAACCCCTGAGCACCGCTGGGTGTGGCCCAAAAACCAAAAAAAAAAAAAAGAAATCACTCCTGGCAGGCTCAGGGAACTATGTGGGATGCTGGGAATTGAACCCAGGTCAACCCAGGTCAGGCAGGTACAAGGCAAATGCCTTAGTGTTATACTATCGCTTCGGCCCCTCCATCTCTGAAGTTTTTTTTTTTTTTTTTTTTTTTTTTTTGTGGTTTTTGGGTCACACCCGGCAGTGCTCAGGGGTTACTCCTGGCTCCATGCTCAGAAATTGCTCCTGGCAGGCACAGGGGACCATATGGGACGCCGGGATTCGAACCGATGACCTTCTGCATGAAAGGCAAACACCTTACCTCCATGCTATCTCTCCGGCCCCCATCTCTGAAGTTTTTTAAATGCTAATGAATTGTTTCTCTGAAGTGAAAGGAGGCCCTCGATTAAAGCAGGTTCAACACCTTGAAGTCTCAGGGGTCCCAGCCTGAAGGCCACACAGTCAGTCCTTCCCCGGTGACATGGGTGGGAGACAGAGGAAGAGTGGCAGAGTCCCTGAGCAGGTGGGAGTCAGGGGCTCTGGGAAGCTTACCAGTTTAGACAGCTGTGGGGGCAGATTGTCCATCTAGAATCCTGAAGTCACCGCCCCCCCACCCCAAGTGGGCCTCCTTTATTCCCTGAAGCCAGTGAGCAGAGAAAAGGCTTCAGTTGAGGCTGGAGAGATAGCATGGAGGTAGGGTGTTTGCCTTGCACGCAGAAGGATGGTGGTTTAAATCCCAGCATCCCATATGGTCCCCCAAGCCTACCAGGAGCGATTTCTAACGTAGAGCCAGGAGGAACCTCTAAGCGCTGCCTGGTGTGACCCAAAAACCAAAAAAGCAAAAGAAAAGAAAAGGCTTCAGGTGAAACACAAGTGGCCAGCTGGGAGGCCTGCAGCTCGGAGTGGGCAGGGAAGCCCCTCAGGGGGTAGAGCCTGGTGGGGGTGCCATCAATCTGGAGCAACCTGGAAAAGCAGCTCCTCCAGTGGTCCTTGGCTGGTGGCCCCCCCAAGCCCAGGCTCGTCCCATCTCTGCAAATCTCGCCCCTAAGTGTTGGGGTCCCAGGGCTCCTGGCCCCTCGGCTGAGTCCTGGCTTACCTGGGAGGTTCAGGAGTGGGGGCTCCCTGCCCGGTGGTCCTGCAGCGGCCCGTGAGGCCTCATCCGGCCTGCCGCATGGCAAGGCGGCGACCAGAAACACAAGCCGGAGCCATTAATCATTTATGGGGCTCCTCTCCCGAAACCCTAACCCGGCTCAGCAGGCCAAGTGACCAGCCTGAGCGCTCCCCGACCCCCATAGGGCTGGACCTGCTGCCCCACCCCTGGTGCCTCCTGTTCAGGCCAGGCCGGGGTCCCCCTTCTCTGACATCACCCCTACTTGGTGCCTCCTCTTTTTTTTTTTTTTTTTTTTGGTTGTTTTTTTGGGTCACACCCAGCGGTGCTCAGGGGTTACTCCTGGCTGTCTGCTCAGAAATAGCTCCTGGCAGGCACGGGGGACCCTATGGGACACCGGGATTCGAACCAACCACCTTTGGTCCTGGATCGGCTGCTTGCAAGGCAAACACCGCTGTGCTATCTCTCCGGGCCCAGGTGCCTCCTTCTTTCACCTGAGCGCTGCCCTCTTCCCAGGGAAGCTTAGCTAAATCTTATCAGGCTCCCCTGTTTGGTGAAGAGGCAGATGAGGCTGGAGGTGGAGTTGGGGTTCAGGGCAGCTGCCCCAGCTCAGGGTGATTTTCTGCCCTGCTCACCCCAGATGAGGATTAGGGCCAGGTTTGCCTGCCTTACTGCCTAATCCCTCACTGCTCCCAGGCCGGGGGTGCCTAAGCCGCTTTATGGGTGTCTGGAGCTGGGGTGCTGCATTCTGAACCCCCTTTCCACATGGCTGCTCAGCAGGCCAAGGGGCTGCAAGGCTCAGCCTCCATTCACTCCCCTGAGAAGCCCCCTGGAGGGCATGAGGCTCCCCAGAGCAGTGCTGAGGGGCCAGTTCTGAAGAGGAAGAAAAGCAAGAGGGTGAAGGGGAGCCAGGAGGGGTCCCTGGCAGACATGGGCAGCTCTGAGGGGCAGAGGGCCCTGCAGCTTGTGGAGGCCCCAGGGACCAGCAAGAAGCCCTCGGAGACCGATGGGCAGGGGGTGCCAGGCCCTGCAGCCTCAGGCTCAGAGTCTCAGCGTCTTCAGCGCCCCCGGCCTGCCCTCCTCCAGGATGCTGCCCAAGAGACCTACGGGCCCCTGCTCCAGCGCATTTTTGGGAAGGTCAGTTGGGGCTTGGCAGAATTGGGGAGTCACAAGGTCACTAGCTCTGTAGTGGGGGGCTGGGCAGTGGGATAAGATTCAGGGGCTGAGGGCCCGAAGAGATAGCACAGCAGTGTTTGCCTTGCAAGCAGCCGATCCAGGACCAAAGGTGGTTGGTTCGAATCCCAGTGTCCCATATGGTCCCCCGTGCCTGCCAGGAGCTATTTCTGAGCAGACAGCCAGGAGTAGCCCCTGAGCACTGCTGGGTGTGACCCAAAAACCAAAAAAAAAAAAAAAAAAACAAAAAAACAAAAAAAAAGATTTAGGGGCTGTACCTGGAGGGATGGCCAGATTCTGGGGCTCATGCTGGCCTCTTTGCCCCCACAGGACCGAGAGCTGGGCCCACAGGAGCTGGAAGGTGAGTGGCTATGGCAGGTGGGGGTGGGGGCAGGGGTCCCTGTCTTCTGAACCCCCTTCTCTCCCCTCAGAGCTGCAGGCGGCCTTCCAGGAGTGTGACCGGGACGGGGATGGTTACATCGGCCACCGGGAGCTGGGCGCCTGCATGCGGACGCTAGGCTACATGCCCACCGAGATGGAGCTCCTGGAGGTGGCCCAGCATGTCAAGATGCGGAGTTAGTACTCCATACCCAGGGGGGACGGCAGTGGGGATTGGTGGGGTGGAGGGTGCAGGGGTGCAGGGGGAGGCAGCCCTAAAAGTGAAGCCTCAAAATTTGAATAGGGACCAGAGAGACAGGACAGCAAGGAGGGCGTTTGCCTTGCATACTGCAGTCCCGGGTTTGATATCTGGCAACCCACATGGTCCCCCAAGCCTGCCAGGAGCAGTTTCTGAGAGCAGAGCCAAGAGTAACCCCTGAGCGCCACCGGGTGTGGCCCCCAAAACAAAAAAGGAAAAACAATACAGGGCTGGAATGATAGTACAGTGGGTAAGGTGCTTGCCTTGCACACAGTTGACCCAGATTCAAGTCCTGGCATCGCGTGTAGTACCCTGAGCCCATCTGGAGTGATTCCTAGTGGAGAGCCAGGAGTTACCCTGGTAAAAAACCAGGTGTGGCATGCAACCCACAGTTTTGGTGTGGCCCCAAAACTAAAACAAATAAGCAAAACCTAATACGGTACAGGAGTTAAAGTTCTTGTCTTGCAAGCACCCTTCTATCACCCTCTGAGTATCGTGGGGTGGCCCAGGTAATGTCCAATGCTGCACGGTCCGAGTTCCCAGGCCCTTGCATTGACCTGCAGGCCCTGTTGATGGAGAAGAGCTGGCAGGGGGCCCACATCTCCTGGGAGAAGCAGTCTGGACTCAGGGCAAGGCGCCCAGCCAAGTCTGTCCTTTACTGTGACCTGCCTACCACTGTGACCAAAGCACTGCTGACCCTGCTGAGGTGCTGGCTGCTGGTCCTGGTCACTTGGTCTTTTTGGTCTCCTGCAGGAGTGACAGGGCCCTGGTCCTTCCAGGGAATGAAAGATTGGTGGGCAGTGGGCAGGTACTTGTGCGATGGTCAAAAGCTTATTGGTCCTCAGCCGTGTCCACCGGAAGGTCATTTCTGGGGTCTTCATTGCCAGCTACTGAGGAGGTTTCACACCTAGTAAGTGCTGGGGATCAAACTCTTGTGTGCCGGGCATGTGCTCTCCCCCTTGAGTCCTGCCTCTACCCCTCATTGCAACACTTGAAGGCCAGCCCCAGGAGCACCCCAAAAACCAGGGTCTCTCCTTAGATCCTAGGATGAGGAAGGGGGTCCCCTAGGGCTCCCCAGGATGTGCTCCCAGTGGCAGAGATGGAGTGGGAGCTGGTTTCCACTCATGCTTTGGATGCTTTGGGTTGCACCCCGGCAGAGAAGTGGACTCCACTCTGCCCTTCCTGCTGGACATGGATGTGGGGAGTCCAGCCCTGCGTGGAGACAGGGAAAAGGCTGTCCTCCTGATGTCCATCCTGTGTGACGCTTTCTGGGCCCACAGTGGGGGGCCGCGTGGATTTGGAGGAGTTTGTGGAGCTGATAAGCCCGAAGCTGAGAGAGGAGACAGCACACATGCTGGGGGTACCGGAGCTACGGAAAGCCTTCCAAGAGGTGCAGGCTGGTCTGGGGGTGCAGGGGCCAGGGGGTCTTCCGTTAGGTGAGGGGCTTGGTCTGGGGGGCTGTTGGGGTAAGTGGCTACATGGTGACCTTCCTGGCTTCCTACCTCAGCCCCTGGAGGCCCTGCACCCCAGGCCCTGGTGAGAAGAGGACCCAGGGGTGGGGGATACGGAGGCTGATTGGGGTAGTGGAGGGAGCCCCTGGGGCGGACCTGTGGGAAGAGGCTGGGCGCAGGCGATGCAGCTCTGGGTGGTCTCCCAGTTTGACAGGGACAGGGATGGTCGCATCACGGTGGCCGAGCTGAGGCAGGCAGTGCCCGCTCTCCTGGGTGAGCCCTTGGCGGGGCCTGAGTTGGATGAGATGCTACGAGAGGTGGATCTCAACGGCGATGGCACAGTGGACTTCGATGGTGAGGGTCCCGGTGTGCCCCTCACCCCTATGCCACCCTCAGTTCCCATTTCCTAGGCTGAGCCCAGGGCCCCTTGCCCAGACTCAGGCCGACCTAGCATCCAAGCCCCGCCCCTAAACGAGCAAGCCACGCCCATCCCAGATAGCCCTGCCCCAATGGTGACCACGCCCGCCGTGTCCATCAGTGACCACACCCCGTTCACAACCAGCCCCTGTCCTATAGAGTGTCAAGCCTTACCGTACCCCTACAGTAGGCCCCGCCCAGCATTCCTACACCCCGCCCATCCATCTCTGCAGAGTTTGTGATGATGCTTCTCAGCCCCTGAGTCACCAGCAATTCCGGAGGTGGCCCTGTTTCCAGGACCCTAACTCCTTCATCGCAGTTCTGGCCATCTATCTTCTCCATGAGGTCCTGAGGGGAAGCCTGGCTCCTGACATGTTCTGCCCTGACCACCCAGTCTCCAGTCCCACCCACTTCAGGCATTAGCTGGAATAGCAGGGGGTTAGGGAAAGATGGGGAGAGGGTTAGGCTGAGGAGCGGGATTATTCCCAGGGTCTCAAAGGGTGGCCCCGGTTCTGTGGGGGAGATCCCAGAGGAAACTTCCACTGACCACTCTGAGCAAGGAGTTAGGCTCCAGGGCTTCAAGGCCTGGAGCAGGAGAAAATTAGGGTCTGCTGTCACCCAGTAACTCCCAACTATGTAAAATGCTAACGGAATGAGAACATTTCCTAAGAAGGGACACATTCGGGCTGGAGTACAGTGGGTAGGGTGGAGGGGGCAGAGCATAGCACAGTGGGTGGGGCGTTTGCCTTTTACGTGGCTGACCTGGGTTAAATCCCCAGCATCCCATAAGGTTCCTGGAGCCTGCCAGAAGTGATTTCTGAGCACAGTCAAGAGTAACCCCAGAGCACTGCCGAGTGTGGCCCCAAAACAAAAGAAAAAAACAAAAAAACAGTGGATAGGGTAGGGTGCTTTCCTTTCTTTTTTTTCTTTTTTTTTTTTTTTTTGGTTTTTGGGCCACACCCTGTGACGCTCAGGGGTTACTCCTGGCTATGCGCTCAGAAGTTGCTCTTGGCTTCTTGGGGACCATATGGGACGCCGGGGGATCGAACCGCGGTCCGTCCTAGGCTAGCGCAGGCAAGGCAGGCACCTTACCTCCAGCGCCACCGCCCGGCCCCGGGTGCTTTCCTTTCACATGGTCGACCCAGCATCCCATATTGATCCCCGAGCACTGAGTGCCGAGCCACAAATAAAGCTCAGGGGAGCATTGCCATGTCCCAAAAGAAACTTAAAAACAACAAAACAACAAACACAAAACAAAAATACCACATCTTAGGCCACACCAAGCGATACAAAAGGGACACTCCTGGCTCTGCATTCTTCAGGAGTCACTCCTGGCAGGTTTGGGGACCACATGGGTCAGCAAGGCAAGTGCCCTACTTACCCACTGTACTTTCTCTCTGGCCTTTACCCAAGCTTAATCTTCTAAGGGTGAAATTTAAATTTTAGAAATGTGTCCCAAATCTCATTATTTTGAAGCTTTCCCCCACCCACCACTTCCATGGGAGAACCTTCTTTCTCTGGGTCCTGGTGGTCAGGCTGCTGGCCCTGTGCAGGTCTTATAGCTGCGCATCAAAGCTGCTTCACCCAGGCTGGGAGGTGCTGACTGGTGAGGTGCCAGGAGCTGCTGTCATTCCCTCCTCCTTTGTCCCCTTCCCATGACTGTTCCTGTCATTTTCCTTCTCTCCCATGTCCATTCTGTTTAAGCTTATTAAAAGGGAATATCATGTCTGATGACTCTGACAATGCAAACTGAGGGCTCATATTCTGTAATGTCTTCATTTTTCACTTTCCTAGTTTTATTTTTTTTTTTTTTGGACTTTAGGGACACCCCAGCTATGCTAATTTTCCAAAATTCTGAGCCAACCTGTTTCTAGGGTTGTGACTTTTTGGTCACCGCAGTTGCCACCAAGGCCCTGCTTTCCCCCAAAGCTGTCCTCAAGTCCTCCCTCTGGACCTGTGGAGGAGCAAATAATAATCACGGCCTTGTCAGACAAGTTCTGGGTCTCCGGGCAGCGCTGGGCCCTAGGATACCAGCCTCTGGGCCCCAAAACTTCTCCATCACTGGATGACCTCAGCCAGGTGCATGGCAGAGGCAGGCAGGCAGGTGGTCCTGGGCCCACAGCAAGGAAAGTGCAAGCAGTTTTTCTGGAAATAACGTCCCCTTTATTAACACAAAGACACCACCCCGCAGTCCCCAGGCGGGAATAAGTTAAGGCACAGAGCGGAGATGGCTTAGGTGGTGGGGCGGGCGCCTTTGCCTAGTTCCAGGGGCCCGTGGGAACCTGCACCCTCAAACTTCCTGAGCAAAGTCCGAAGGGGGTGATGGGAGTCTTGGAGTATTTCCCTCAAGATGAGGAGGCGCGAGCCGGGGTGGGGCGTGGGCCCCCACATACAGCTCAGTTCACTTCTCGAAGTAGGGCAGGTAGAAGAACTGGAAGCCCCGGTGGCCGCGGACGCCGCAGTAGATGAAGACCACGTGGTAGACTGCGGGGCGGGGCCTGTCAGCAACAAGCCACGCCCCTCGTCTTGCCCCGCCCCCGCCCACCACCAGGCCCCGCCCCCGGCCCACGCACCTCCCGGGACCAGCAGCAGGAATCCAGGCACGAAGAACAAGGCGCTGGAGACACCTGCGGGCGGAGGGCAGAGGGGTCACCGCGGGCGGCCAGGGGCTGGGATGGGATCCAGCCCGGAGGGGACTGTCAGAGGGGCGAGGGTGGACACGAGGCCAGTGAGCATTTCCTTTGGGGCCCGGAGCGACTGCACAGCGGGGAGGGGGTTCTTGCTTTGCACGCAGCAGGCCACTGGGGTGCTGTCTCTACATCCCATAGGGACCCCCTCCCACAGCCCCGCCAGGAGTGATTCCTGAGTGCAGAGCCAGGTGTAACCCTGAGTACCGCTGAGTGAGTTCCCCCACCCCACTCCCACCCAGAACCAAAACCAAGTGTGGATCGGGGTTGGGGGCTCACCTGGGTCGGGGGTCACCTGCAGTCCCACGCCGATCAGGATCAGCACTGCACACAGAGGGAAGGTGAGGGAGCAGGCAGAGGTCAGGGCTGGGCTAACCCTAACCCTAACCCCCCCACACACACTTCCCACCATTTCTGTGCTCAGAAATTAACTAACTATGGCAGGTCCGGGTATCATATGGGATGCCAGAGATTAAACCGAGTCAGCTGGGCTGGAGTGATAGCACAGCGGTAAGGCGTTTTGCCTTGCACCCACACAGGACGGTGTGACCCCAAAACAAAAAACCGAGTCAGCTGTGTGCAAGGCAAAAGCCCTACCCGCTGCGCTATTGTTCTGCCCTCAATATTTTCTTTTTTAAAGCACGCCCTAGGACATCTCAGATTTCTTGGCATGGCCTTTCAGTCATTCGACAAACTTTTTTTGTTTTGTTTTGTTTTGTTTTTGGGCCACACCCGGTAATGCTCAGGGGTTACACTCCTGGCTATGCGCTCAGAAGTCGCTCCTGGCTTGTTGGACCATATGGGACGGCGGGGGGATTGAACCAAGGTCCATCCTAGGCTAGCGCTGGCAAGGCAAACACCTTACCTCTAGTGCCACCATGCTGGCCCCTCGACAAACATTTCTGAATATTTACTTATATGGGCCCAAGTATGGGGAATTTGGAAGTTGCTCACCTCATGGCCTTTTCTCAGTGGTACAACTATCAAGCATGTCCAAGCTGTCACCCGGACCCATGTGATGGGAATATAGCGGAGTGAATGCCTGGGGGAATCAAGATAGGCTTCCTGGTGGCAGGGAACCTAAGCTTGGCAGGTGCTGAGGACGTGAGAGTAGCTGCCATCCAGTGACCATTTACCAGGCTCCACGAGTGCTGGGCTAAGAAAGCGACATGCAAGGGGCCGGAGAGATAGCATGCAGGTAGGGCATTTACCTTGCATGCACAAGAAATTCCGGCATCCCATATGGTCCCCTGAGCCTGCCAGAAGTGATTTCTGAGCGTAGAGTCAGGAGTAACCCAAGTGCTACTGGATGTGACCCAAAAACTGAAACCAAAACAAAAAAAGCGAGACTCGAGGTCTATTTGTCACCTTGACTGCATGTCCTAGAAGAGGAAACTGAGGCTGAGGGGAGTCCCTTGATCGTGTTGACTCTAGAAACTGGAGCACTCCTGATGTGAGGCTTCTTGGTGACAGAGAGTGTATAGGCAGAAAGGGAGAACATTCCAGACAGAGGAAGCCCTCAGAGGCCCAGCCTCAGAGGCAGAGCACAAGGTCAGGACTGGCACAATCTTCTGAACCAAAATGTCCTGGGCCCCAGTTAGAGGTTAGGAAAGGCACGATGGCCAGTGATGTGCCTCAGAAGGGAGGCCTGGAGGGGTTGAAACATTTCCTGCACCCCGGAGGCATGCTCTCAAACTCATTCCAAATACGCTGGGCCAGCACTCAGCCACCTCCCTGCTGGCCGGAGCCAGCACTCCCACCTTAGTCCCTTCTGGGGCTCCTGACAGGACCCCTTACAAGAAGGCAGCTGGCCACATGCAGGGGCTGTTGAGGCGGAAACCCCGGAGTAGAGTGTGGAGTCCAGGGCAGCGTGGCAGCGTGGCAGGACATAGTCCCAACTTCTGGGCCCTCTTGACCTCAACCCCGATCTTTTTCGCTTTTGTTTTTGGGGCACCCCCAGTAGTGCTGGGGACTAAGTAGTGCTTACTTGGGGACCAAGTAGTGTTCTGTGCTCAGGGGGACTTGTAGTGGTGCTTAGGGATGAAGCCTGGGCTCTTTTCTCTCTGGCCCAGGATCTTTTCTGGGGACCCAGTCCTGAGAATGCAGAGCATAGTGGACAGGTGTCAGCTCTGAGCACTTCCTGCTCTGGGCCTCAGCTGTGATATCTGAGCAATGGGTGCAGGAGAGAGAAGGAGAGAGAGGGGGAAGGAGGGAGGGAGGGCAGAGAGAGGGAGGGCAGAGAGAAAGAGAGAGAAAGAGAGAAGAGAAAGGAGAGAGAGAGAGGGAGAGAGAGAGGAGAGAGGAGAGGGAGAAAGAGAGAAGAGAGAGGAGAGAGAGGGAGAGAGAGAGAGGAGAGAGAGAGATAAGATTCCTGTCGGGTTGATGGGCCACTGAGTAGCTCCACTGGAAGAAGCCCTGAAGACTGCCCATGTGTGGCCCTCTGGAAAATTACCATCCCCAATTCAAACGAACTAAAATTAAGCCAAGGGGCCGGAGAGATAACACAGCAGTAGGGTGTTTGCCTTGCATACGGTTTGATTCCAGGCAGCCCCCCTGGAGAATGTGTGTGTGTGTGTGTGTGTGTGTGTGTGTGTGTTTGATTCCAGGCAGCCCCCCTGGAGAATGTGTGTGTATGTGTGTGTATGTGTGTGTGTGTGTGTGTGTGTGTGTGAGACTGGGCCTGCATTAAGTAGGGGGTGTGTGCCCCTGCTGTGGGGTGCAGGGACTCACCCAGCCCAAGGAACAGGAGAAGGAAGGAGGCCAGCACGATGCGGCGGTTCTTCTGCACCAGAGGGTGTTGAATCCAGCTGATGGCATGAAAAAAGCAGATGTGAGAGTGGGAGGGGGTGAGGGGGTGTGGGGGTGCCCCTGGCTGGGGGCTCACCTGCAGCAGGCCCTGTAGGAGCGCTGGGTGCTGTTGCTGATGGTGCTGAAGGACCACTGAGAACTGCGCAGGGAAGTTGGGCCATGGTTCCTGTAAGAATGTGGGGCGATGAGAGGCTGAGGCTGGGGGCTGGGAGAGGGGCCCCTCGGAGGCACTAAAGGGGGCTGGGGTTCAGGGCTGGGCACAGCAGGAACCAGCGAGAACAGCAGGGTCCAGGCCAGACTGGGGGTTTCTGTGGGGTAAAGAGCTGGTGGGGTGACCCCGCAGAGGGGATCTCCCCCTGTGGGTTGAGGTTAGGGAGTCTGCTGGGATGGAGCACGGCCAGGACCAAGAAGTCAGGGCGATGGGCCGGGGACACAGGGACAGGGGGCAGCAGGGTCCCCACCTGACCTGGTGCCGACTCCCTCATCCAGCTCCGGGGTGGCCTGGGCGCTGTCTTCATCATTCTCTAGGTTCTAATCAGAACACGAGGCTCAGAAGGGTTAAGCCGGCTGGGCCCAGCCCCGCACCCCTTAAAAGACGACAGTGGGGCCACTCAGTCAGTCGCCCCAACAGCTGGCGTCTCCGCCCTCCCTGCAGAACGGGTTTGATGAATCACAGAAACCGAAACCCAGGTAGGAGGTGGGAGTTGGGGTTTTTGGGGGGCCCCAAGGATCACAGGGTCTGACTGGGGACTCCAGGGGACGGAGAAGTAGTTAGAACAAGTCCCGGAGACAGACTGGTGCATTCCAGTGGGGGAGTGTTTCTGGGGGGGCCTAGTAGCAAGGTTCTGAATTTGGGGTTTCCAGGGCTGGGGCACACGCATCTGGGGCAGGACTCCCAGAAAAGGATCCTACATTTTGGGGGGCTTCCTTGGGGTCAAATGAGCATAACTAGGACTCCTGAGGAGGGGGCTGCCGGCCCTGGGACAGATGGGGGGCTTTCAGAAAAGCCAAGCAAAGCGGGTGCATGTTCTAAGTTCGTCTTTCGGGGGTCTGAAGCTGCGGGGGTTCTAGGTGCGGGTCAGCGGAGCTCTCGGAACCAGGTGCGGCCCTCTGGGGTGTCGGCCCGGGGCTCTGGGCTCCCCGTGGCGGCCGGGTTCGGGGGCCACGTCCCGCTTGGAAGGGGGCTTCCCGGCTCCGCCGAGGCCCGTCGTCGGGAGGTTCTCCCCGGCACCGGGGTGCAGCCGCGCTGGGCCGGGCCGGGCCGGGCCTTCACCTGGTAGCGCAGCCGCGACTGCTTTTCCTCGTCGGGGCCTTCGAAGCGGGCCCGGCGGTCGAAGTGCAGCGGCCCGAAGCGGGCGACCGCGCTGGTCTCGGGCCCGGGCCCCGCATCCTCCAGGGACAGGTCGAAGGCGTCATCGATGCTGAACTGGGGCCGGGCGGAGCTCATGGCCCCGGCGCGCTCAGGCGCTCCGCGACGCCGCCATCCGCGCCGCCGGCCCCACGCAGGCCCCGCCCTGTCGCTCTAACCACGCCCATTTCCTTTGAGTACGCCCAATATCGTCGACCCGTCCAATCACCGATGGCCCCGCCCACCCATCGGATGATCAGTGAGCCGGCTCCGCCCCGCCCAGTTGGAGCCGTCCAATCACCGATCGCCCCGCCTCCAGATGTGTCCCGCTCACCACCTTATCCCCGCTGATCCGGCCCCGCCCCGTATCTAGGCTCCGCCCCAGCTCATAAGCCCCGCCTCTACACAAGCCACGCCCACCACTCATTCCTGCTGATCCCTCCCCAGTGTAGGTCCCGCTCCATAGGCTTCCGCCTCTCCAAGGCCCCGCCTAGTCCCACCGCCTTAGGCCCCGCCCCACGCCAAGGTGGCCACGCCCACTTCCTGGAGCCCGCGAGGAAATGGGTGGGGCTTCTGGTTCTGTCAGTTTCGGGCTCTGGCGCCGCCTTGCGGCGGCTTCGAAGATCGACTGCAAATGGTGCAGCCTTTAGGTCTCTCGCATCTCTGCTCAGGATGGGAGGCGGAGACCAGCCGCCTTTCCGGGTGCTTCTCGCCTTGATCGCGTCCTCTTTGCAGAAGTGCAGCGTGAGGTTCAGAACGTTTCTGTGGCTTCCACCCTTCTCCACTCCAGGTCCACGCTGCGGCCCAAACGCTTTTATGGGCCTGGAGGGAGAGGGTGCCCGGAGGGAAGCAGCTTCTCCCAATGCGAGGCGCCTGCTCCTTCCTTCCCTGAGTCTGGTCCTCTCACATCCCAAATCCATCTTTTTCCCTTCTAATTGATTTTGGTTGTGTGGTTTTGTGTGTGTGTGTGTGTGTGTGTGTGTGTGTGTGTGTGTGTGTGTGTGTGTGTGTGTGTGTGTAAGGAACTGGGTTTCCTGCATATAACACTTGCACTCGACCCTTTGAACTATCTGTACTGCTGCAAAGTGATGTTTTGTGGTTGCTTGCGTTTGGGGTTTTTTTGCTGCTCTCTCTCCTCTTCCCTCTCTTCTCTTCTCCCCTCCTCTTCTCTCTCTTCTTCTCTCCCCTCCCCTCCCCTCCCCTCTTCTCTCCTCACCTCTCCTCTCTCTCAAATGCTAAGGGTTTACTCCAGGATCTGTGGTCAGGGATTAATCCTGGGTGCTTGAGGACCATTCAGGGAGCTGGGAATCAAGCCAAAAGTAACCTTGTACATTATTCTTGGGCCCCCAAAGTGATATTTCATTTTATTTTGCTTTTGGGTCATAATACCCAGCACTGCTCAGGGGTTACTCCTGGCTCTGTGCTCAGGAATTACTCCTTGCAGGCTCAGGGGACCCTAGGAGATGCCAGGAAAAAAATATCCAGGTCAGCTGCATGCTAGGCAAACACTCCCTTCTGTGCTATCACTTTAGCCCCCTAATAGATTTTTATTTTTTTATAATCTACAGGGCAGCCTTAAGAAATAATTCACAGTGCTAGATCATGTGTGCTTTGTATTCAGGACCCTGAATTCAACCCATGGAGGTTTAGCCCCAAACAAAATACATTTGATTCTTTTTTTTTTTTTTTTTTGGCTTTTGGCCTACACTCAGTGGTGCTCAAGGGTGATACTTGGTTCTACACTCAAAAATCACTCCTGTCGGACTTGGGGCCCCTATGGGGTGTCGAGACTGAACCCAGGCCAGGCACGTGCAAGGCAAACACCCTCCCCCGCTATGCTTCAGCCCCTCTTGATTCTTTTCTTCTTGGGCTCTGGCTGTACCTTTAAAGGATGCGGCTAAGTTACTCTGCTTAAATGCATGGCTGGTTTTCCATTGTGGTTACAAAGAAAGCCGAGCCCAAGTGCACCAAGTTCTGACTGGTTGGGCCCTGCCCACCTTTGGACCCTCCTTAGCCCATCAGTCCATCGGGCCAAGCCCATTCTCCACTTAACCTCCGCATCTTCTGGTTTGGAGTCTACTGAACCTTTCCTCCTCTCCACTAACTCCTCTCCTCATCCACGCCCTTGCTCAGAGGAGCATCCCCAAGTCTGTGAAACCAGTTTGGAAGCACCTAGTACCTGCCTGATGTTTTTCTCCTCTGCAGTTTTTGTTTTCACCTTGTCTATGGTGCTCGCAGCACTGTCCTGCACAAAGCAGATGCCAAAGATTGTGAAAGAAGTAAATGAATGAACGAATGAATGCTTTGCCCAAATCCCAAATGCTTAGCTCCTCCCAGGTGCTCCCTTCCTCTTCCTCTCATGACTTAAGCCTGGACTGAGCAAGGACTTCAACTACATTGCTAAGTAGCATCAATGACTGAAAGCTTTGTAGGCTGGAGTGATAGCAGAATAGAGAGGGCACTTGCCCTGTGTATGGCCTGCCTGGCTTCCAAACCTAAAGTCTCATGAGTGGAATGGTCACTGACATATCCCCAGCACCCATTAGTTTGTACTTATTCCATTTCCCATTTTTAATTTTCATTGCTAAAAATTGAGCCCAGATCTTATGCATTTAGGGTAAGTGATTTACCACTGAACCATATCCCAGGCCCTGCATTTTGCTTTTAATTAACCCAAGAAAGCCTTCTTTAAAAAAATAAAAAATAAAAAAACTTTATTGATTGATTTGATTTTTGAGCCATACCCAGAGCTGCTCTGCACTCAGAAAATTGCCCCCCAGCAGGCTGGTGGACCACATGGGATGCTGGGAATCGAAACTGGGTTCCTTCCAGGTAGGCTGCATGCAAGGCAAACACTCTTCCACTGTGCTATCTCTCCGGCCCTTCCTTTTTTGATATATTTATTGTTACACCCAGCAATGCTCAGGGGTTACTCCTGGCTCTGCATTCAGGAATCACTCTTGGCTGTGCTTGGGGATCCTGATAAATTGCTGGGGATTGAACCTGCGTTGACCACCTGCAAGGAAAGAGCTTTACCTGCTGTGCTACCACTCTGGCCATACTTTTATTTCTTGACTATTTTCTTTGGTTTGTTTTGTTTCATGGGCCATAGCTGCAATGCTCAGGAGCTATTCTTGGCTCAATGCTCGGCTCGGAGAATCCTGCAGAGCTGGGGATAGGCCCTGAACCTCCTACAAGTTCCCAACTTCTAGGCTCTCTCCTCGGTTCTCCTATGACATCAAATGTTTTATTGTTGACATCAAACCTCATCAAATCCTTTTCCCCTCCTGTCCCTTTGTTGCTGCTGTTGCATTGATGGGGATCACAAAGGCTTGGGTGGGGTACTTCTGGGGTCACACACTGGTGGTGTGCTTGTACACACCCACATGTGTGCTGGTGGCTTCACTCAGTTGCAGTTTGCACCAGGAATCAAACTCTAGACCTCACATTTTCAAGGTTGGCACTTTTAACCCACTATTTGTGTTTTGCTTGTTTTGGGGGTCACACCTATCGGTGCTCAAGGATTACTCCCAGCTCTGTGCTCAGGGATCACTCCTGCCAGGCTCAGAGGGCCATATGAAGTGCCATGGATCAAACCTGAGTTGGCTACGTGTAAGGCAAGCACCCTCCTCGCTCTGCTACTAACTGTAACCCCCCCATTTCTAATTTTGATGCACTTTACTTCTAAAGACAAATTTTAGGGGCCGGAACAATAGCACAGCTGTAAGGCGTTTGCCTTATATGTGGCCAACCCAGGGCAGACCTGGATTTAATACCCAGCATCCCATATGGTCCACCAAACCTGCCAGGAGAGATTTCTGAGCGCAGAGCCAGATGTAACCCCTGAACACTGACTGGTGTGACCCCAAAAGAAAAAATAAAACAAACAAAATTTATTTTGTTGAATTGCAATAAATACATCTCATAAAGTGCTATGGCCTTATTCGGTAGTGTTAAGTTTATACATGTTGTGGTTGTAACAATACAATTCTGTAGTCATTTAACAACTGCCTTTGTTTTCATTTCTACTTCTCCTGGCCCTGGTAATTCAGGTGTTACTTGGAAGTGGAATCCTCTAGTATTTTGTGGATTTCTTTCCTTTTCTAATTTTTTTGTCTGCATCTAGCTGTACTGAGGAATTTCTCTTTCCTGGTTCTGTGTTCAGGGATCACTCCTCAAAGGCTTCAGGAAGCACATAAAGTGCTGGGAATTGACTCTGGGTCCGCTAGCTACGTGCAAGAAATTGCCCTATGCACAGGACTCTCTCTGGCTCCTATTTACAGTTTCCCACCTCTCTGCTTAATGATAAAATGAGTATGTGCTTTTCCAGCCTTGTGGTCAATTTCTCTGGTTCAACAGTCAAGATTAAAGAGGATCATAAAATACAGTGACTGGCTTTTCCTCTTTCTCCATATTCTGAGAACAAGTAAGAGGAGATACAGACTCCTTGTTGCTTCCAAATTTGGCAGAACTTGCCTGGAAAACTTCCTGTGTTGGTCAAAAACAAGCCAACAACAAAGCGTGGTGTTCCGTTTGCCTCTGAGGTTCTGCCTCCCAAGGGGACGCTGGGGAGGAAATGAAGCAGCAGAGCTAGCTGGAGCACTTAGCACCTGGGTCAGGGCAGGGCCAGGGGACAGAAATGCTCACAGTCGCCAAGGGTCCAAAGCACTGCCCAAGGAGCTCACAGCTATTTTTAACAGCCCGATCTTGTCTCTGGAGGGGGAGGAAAAAAAAAAAAAAAAAAGGCAATTTTTAGTTCTCTGAGTCCTGCTCTCATTCACACATTTCTCCCCTATTCACTGGACACCCACTATGGAAGAGAAAACTGGAATCAGTTAGTTAGCTAAAAGATCTCCACCCCAAACCCACAAGGGAGTGGGGGGAGGCTTAAGGTTCCCACACCATACTGAAATCTTCCTTCCCTTCTCTCTTCTGTTGTTTTCAGAAAAATCCATAATGCAAAAATAATTAATTTTGAGGTTATGTTACACACGCATTAAATATGGTAGCTGTAGGGTATGGAAATAAATGCACAAGTCACTTCCTTAGGGCCTTTCTTCCTCCACACCCGTCCTCTGTGCTGAGTAATGCAGATGATTATTTCTACAGTTTTAAATGGGGTCCCATAAAACCACAGGGCAGGGCCGCGGAGCAATTGAAGTCTGTTTTCGGACACCATCAGCCCTGACCCGACCCCTGACTCCGCCCCTGCCTTGCCCACCCAGCTCGGCCTCACTCCGCCCCGCCCAGATCCCGCCCACTTCCCGCCCCATGACCAATCGGCTCGTGCAGCGCCGCGCAGAGGACCAATCACCGTCCGTTTCTCCTTTAAGTCCCCTTGAGGGCGTCTGCCCTTAACCAACATGGCGCCCGCTCGGAAGTTGCCGAAGCACGTCCGGAAGTTGCCGAACGAATCCGGAAGTTACCGAAAGTGAGCAGCGGGGAAGGAGGATGGCGGATATCATCGCCAGGCTCCGGGAGGACGGGATCCAAAAGCGTGTGATTCAGGAGGGCCAAGGAGAGCTCCCCGGCTACCAGGATGGAACCAAGGTTCGTACCTTCCCGAGCCCCGCTCAGCGGCAGCGGTGCGCATGCGAAGCGGGAGGAGGCCCGAGGCGAGAGGTTGCGCATGCCCAGATAGCGGCGCCCGTGACCCTACCGCTCGCTCGCACAGCTCGACGCTGATTGGTTGGGATCAAGCCGAACCACGCCCCTTGGGTTGAACCCTGGGGTCTCATTGGCTGGGCGGCTGTCAGTCATTACTGGCAGGTGGCTGGGGTTTTTGACCTCGAGGCTTCCTTTGCAGGTGGGGGAGATGTTGGGGAGGGATCTTGGGCTTTGGGGTTGCAAGGGTTGAATTCTTTTGTAGGGACCTTCTGAAGCATTTAGACTCTATACCATAGTTTAAAGAGGAAAATTGAGACGCCAGAACCCACAAAACCAGCCAACCAGCCCAGGGAATGAACCCCCAGATGGGTACTCTGGCACCCTAACCACTGCACTATTGCTCCAGCTTCACTCTGGCAGCTTTCTGATTGCTTTAGATGGACGAATCAGGGCTGGGAATAAAGAAAATCTCTCTGCCCCTCCCAAATCCTGCTTTATACATCAGATCCCTAGCATATAGCCTTCCTGCCTTCTCCCTACATCTCCTACTTCTGCCTGGCAGTTTTCTGCTCCTGGGGTGCCCTTCCCAGCTGCCTCATTGTGTTCCTCTCAACATAATGTGTGTGCAGAGGAAGGAGCTTCCCCAGGCAGCTCTGTGACCTGCAGAACAGTCCCCTGGGTCGGGCGTGGGAAGAGAATGAACAGCCGAGCAGGCGGCTCTTGGCTTTCCTTCCTAGTGACTGTTGCCAGGACTGGGGCATCCGCTGACCAGCAGGGGGCAAGGCTGGGCAGGCCAAGATCCCAGCTGTTGCAGCATGGAGTTTTGTTTTATTTTGGTTTTGGACCACACCCGGCTGTGCACAGGGGTAACTTCTGGCTCTGTGCTCAGGGATCATTTCTGGTGGACTTGACTTGAGGGACCCTATGGAATATCAAGGGATTTAATTTCGGTCAGCTGTGTGCAAGGCAAACAGCCTCTTTGCTGTGCTATCGCTCTGGCCCCAAAGTATATCTTTTGAGAATAGTGGGGAGCTGTGGTGAGGGGTGATCTCAGAGAGCCCTGCATAATCCTAGAGCTGCATGCCCCAGGCGCTGGTGTGTGGGTGACCTTGAGGCCTGTCCTGACAAGGTGATCATGGATGAGCAGACACTAAAGAGGAGATTAATATGTCAATTTTGGGGCTTCAAATGGAGCTGCTCAGGGTCTTGCTTTTGGTACTTTTGGTTCTGGGGAACCCTATGAGGTGCCTGATATTAAACCTGTTTCTATGCTTTACTTGCTGACCCAAACAGTCATCAAGAGTCAGTGTGGGTGCAGTGGTGCCCAAAGCCCGGATGGGCAGCGTTAAATGACCTGTGAACCCAGTGCTGGCAAGTTTGTGCCTCCTGCTGTCCCCACATTACTCTGCCATTTCTCTGGTATGAAAGCCTAGTTCTGGGGAGCAACGTGGTATGGGTCGAAGAGTGCAGGCCCCTCTGTCCTGCAGAAGGATTTTCTTTAATTTTCTGGTACTGGGGCCATACCCGTCGGTGGCTTTTCGCTCAGTAATTACTCCTGGCAGACTCAGAGGACCATATGGGATGCCAGGGATCAAACGCCCTCCCTGCTGTGCTATCGCTCAAGACCCAGAGGCTTTTTTTTTAAATCTTACTTCACATGATTCAATCCTGTCTCCTCTGTCAAAGGTCTCTCCCGGCCTGTCTCTAGGACCTCCAGGGGTCCTCCAGCAGCTCCACAGTGGGTAGGATGCTTGCCTGGCACGCAGACAACCCAGATTCAATCCTCGGCTCTACGTATGGTCCCCCCAAGTCCAGCAGGAGTGATCCTGGACTGCAGAGTCAGCCCTGAGCATCAGCTGCTCCTGAAAATACACCCTGAATCTGACCTCTCAGGCCCCAGCTGACCTCACCCCTGCCCTGGGTGACCACACCACTTCATTGTTGTTGTTACTGTTTTGGGGCCACACCTGGTGGTGCTCAGGGCTTACTCCTGGCTCTGCACTCAGGCATCACTCCTGGCAGACTCAGGGAACCTTAAGAGATGCTGGGGGGATCCAAACCCAGTTTGTGTGCAAGGCAAATGCCCTTCCCGCTGTACCATCGCTCCAGCATGACCCGTGGTCTGTAAGAATTTCATATGATGTTTTGCAGGGCTGTGTTCTGGTTCAGATCCAGAGCACAGGGGCACAGAGTGGTCAGTAAATATTCACCACTGTGGCCGGCCCTAAATGCCTAGGCTTCCCTTCTGGTGCATCCCCCAGGTGTCCCCCTGTGTCCCTGTAGCTTTGTTGGGCTGGAAGGCTCAAGCCAGGGTGTTGAGCCAGGAGAGTCCTGTCTCTTCATGTCCTGTCCCCAGTGCCCTTTGCAGATGGGGGGTTGGGTTGGAGACCAGTGTGTGTGCTTGTCCCATCTCTCGTGTGGCCCTGCAGGCCACGTTCCACTACAGGACTCTGCACAGTGACCAGGAAGATGCTGTGCTAGATGACAGCAGGACGTGTGGGAAGCCCATGGAACTTATCATTGGCAAGAAGTTCAAGCTGCCTGTGTGGGAGACTATCGTTCGCACCATGCGGGAAGGGGAGATTGCTCGCTTCCACTGCGATGTCAAGGTACCCCTGAGGTCCTGGGGTGCCCCAGAGAACTAACTGCTCAGAGACCTCTCCAGCCCCTCCAGGTGGCACCTGGCTTCTCTAGCCCTTGGCTGTGCAGTATAGCGATTGTTCTGCGAAATAAATAATAATGCTTCAGAAACCAGAGCCAAAGCATAACGGGGAGGGTGTTTGCCTTATATGTGGCAACCTGGGTTCGATTCCCGGCATCCCATTGGGTCCCCAAACACCGCCAGGAATGATCGCTGAGTACAGAGCCAGGAGAACCCCTGAGCACCGCCAGGTGTGGCCCCCAAAACAAAACCAAAAATAAAAGGTGCTTCTGGGGCCGGGCAGTGGCGCTAGAGGTAAGGTGCCTGCCTTGCCTGCGCTAACCTTGGATGGACCGCGGTTCGATCCCCTGGTGTCCCATATGGTCCCCCATGCCTGCCAGGAGCGACTTCTGAGTGCATAGCCAGGAATAACCCCTGAGCGTCGTCGGGTGTGGCCCCAAAACCAAAATAAATTAAAATAAAATAAAATAAAATAAAATAAATAAAATATGCTTCAAAACCTCACCAGGTTGGGGTTGGAGTGATTGAATGAAGGTAGGGCATTTGCCTTGCATGCAGAAGGACGGTGGTTCAAATCCCGGCATCCCATATGGTCCCCCGAGCCTTCCAGGAGCGATTTCTGAGCGTAGAGCCAGGAGTAATCCCTGAGCACTGCCAGGTGTGACCCCCAAAACAAAATAAATTAAAAATACATACATACATACATACATACATACATACATAACCTCTCCAGATATTGAAACCCTCCATGTTGTGCTTGCAGGGGGCCTCCTGGTGTTCGATCTTCACCATCGAGTGCTCCCCCAACCCCCAAGCACTGAAGCACTGATCTGGGAACAGCTCCTCAGCAATGCTCAGTGTGGCCCCAAAACAAAAGGGAGGAAACAAAGAAATCTCTCAGCCCTTTTTACCATCAGTCTGGGGTTGAAGTTTCCATTGACATCACAGCCCTGGAACCCTTTTTTTTGTGGAGGGTCTCCAAGCTGTGAACAGGGATGAAACTGAACCCAGGTCAGCTGTGTGCAAGACAAATGCTCTCCCCGCTGTGCTATGGCTCTGGTTCCTCCGGGTAATACTGGACTCAGCTGTGCTGGCCATTCAGTGCTTGGGCTCTATGATGTGGTGAGGGCAGGGTCTCCAGGACCACACCAGCTGCGGTTAGGGGGACTGCGCAATACAGGGGATCCAACTAGGTGCCTCTGTGTGTGCTCTAGCTCTTTCAAGATCTCTCCCCAGCCTCTCCAAATCTTTCTTGGGTAAGAGTCTTCCTGAAACTTCAGGCAATTTCCTGAGTCATGGGGCTGGCATGCAGCCTACCTGGGACAGACCCAAGTTTGATTCCTGGCATCCTATATGATATCCCCCCCCTCAAGCCTGCCATGAGTGATTTCTTCTGGGCATCTTGGCATCTTTTTTTTGTTTGTTTTTTGTTTTTTGGGTCACACCTGGCAGCGCTTAGGGATTACTCCTGGCTCCACGCTCAGAAATCTCTCCTGGCAGGCTGAGGGGACAACATGGATGGGATGCTGGGATTCGAACCACTGACCTTCTGCATGCAAGGCAAATGCACCACCTCCATGCCATCTTTCCAGCCCCCAGGAGCGATTTCTGAGTGTAGAGCCAGGAGTAACCCCTGAATGCTGCTGGATGTGGCCCAAAAACCAAAATAAAAACAATTTATTTTTCCTGAGTCACCACTCCCAGAAAGCCTGCCCTGGTTGCCCTTGATTGGCTGGAACCTCGTTTCTGAGTCCTGTACCTGTCACTGTCCTCCATAGCCATAGTCCTACAATGCAGGGATAGAGCCTGGGTTTATTTCTTCTGTTTTGTTTTTTTTTGGTTCTGGTTTTGGTTTTGGTTGGTGCTCAGGGGTTACTCCTGGCTCTGTGCTCAGAAATCGCTCCTGGCAGGCTCGGGGGACCATATGGGGTGCCAGG
The DNA here is from genome assembly GCF_024139225.1 of Suncus etruscus. Classification (NCBI taxonomy): domain Eukaryota; kingdom Metazoa; phylum Chordata; class Mammalia; order Eulipotyphla; family Soricidae; genus Suncus; species Suncus etruscus. Next base: position 110,960,538 of record NC_064856.1, read on the forward strand.
ATTCGAAACACAGTCCACCTTGAGTTGGCTGCATGCAGTGCAAATGCCCGCCACTGTGCTATCTCTCCGGCCCAGGATCGAGCCTGTGTAACTCGAGTTTCAGGATATAGTGGTGGCTGAACAGTAGAAAGGGGGACAGTGGGAGGAGATACTTGGGGTGGGGGGTGTCAATCTAGTCAGCCAGTGGGGGTCAACTTTTGTCTTCTTGGTGCCATTTGGGACTGAGACGCTCCTCCCAGCTGATGACCAGGAAAGACCGGGTCCTAAGCTGATGACCGGAGACCTTTTATTCCAACTGGGAGATGTGCAGAATGACAGGATGCAGCAGAAGCATTGCTGGGGGAACAAGGCGCCAGGGAGAAGATAAACATAAACATTGGGGCTTAGGAATGTCTCTCGAGGACACAGTGGCCAATAGTAGTGGCCAGTTGTCTTCCTTAACCGGAGCTCTGTGAGGGCTGAAGGCCAGCCCAGAGTCAAGCCAGAGAGTGACCACTAATCATGGGGCGACAGCACCCTTCTTGCGCTGTCCTCCCCTCCATCTCTGGAGCAGTGTCTCTCCACAGCTCTCACCTCAAGGAGAACCCCCAGAGCAACTGTTCTATGGGGTCCCCCGAAACAGTTGCTCTTCAGGGTTCCATCTGCCAGGCGATTTGAGAACAGTGTCACAGGGTACCTAATGTGGGGGGACAATTCTGTCCCCACCTTCCCAGCAGCTGTTTCTAGTGAAAAGCGACAGGCCAGGGCTCCCACTGCCAGGTAGATACAGCAGGACATGGGGGGGTATATATTTATGTGTGCATACGTGTGTGTGTTTTGGGGAGACACAGCTGTCATGGTATGGTGGTCAGTGTGTAGCAGAGCTCAGGGGTCCTCACAGCTCCCAGTAGCACCCCCCTTGGGGACCCCTACACCCCTTTCAGACAGGCCACACTGCTAACCTTCGGTGTCCCCATGGCCCTCCTGCAGCACGTGATCTTGTACCCGCTCGTGGCCAAGAGTCTTCGGAACATCGCGGCAGGCAAGGACCCGATGGAGGGCCAGCGACACTGCTGCGGCGTGGCCCAGATGCATGAACACACTTCCTTGGGCCACGCCGACCTGGACGCGCTGCAGCAGGACCCCCAGCCTCTGGTCTTCGACATCGAGATGCTGAAGGTGAGGGAAACCCTCCTCCCCCACACCATAGCTCCCCAGCAGCCTCAGTGGCCCGAGCTCTGCCCGCCCTCAACAGGGGGTGGGACACTGGGCCGGGGCCCACCGAGGTTGTCAACTGGATAGCTTCTGAGTGCACGGTTTGCTTGCAGCTGCATCCGGCCTGTGTCTCCCCTGCCCCCCACAGGTGGAGAGCCCCGGCACGTACCAGCAGGACCCCTGGGCCATGAATGACGAGGAGAAGGTGAAGGCGGTGCCGCTCATCCACCAGGAGGGGAACCGGCTTTACCGCGAGGGCCGAGTGCAGGAGGCTGCGTCCAAGTACTACGACGCCATCGCCTGTCTCAAGAACCTGCAGATGAAGGTGGCCTGGGGCAGGCGGGCGGGCAAAGTGGGCCCAGGTGGGCAGCGGGGGTGAGAAGGCGCAGAGCTCATCATGTCCTGCCCTGGTGCCCAGGAACAACCCGGCTCCCCCGACTGGATCCAGCTGGACCAGCAGATCACGCCGCTGCTCCTCAACTATTGCCAGTGCAAGCTGGTGGCACAGGAGTACTACGAGGTCCTGGATCACTGCTCCACCATCCTTAACAAATACGACGGTGAGCACCCACGTCCGGGCAGGGCAGGACAGGGCAGGGCAGGGGCAGGGCAGGGCAGGACTCCCTGGGGCCAGCAGGCTAGGCTTCCAAAGGCGCGCGTCCTTCGAGAGCCGGGAGGCCTCATGCTTGCCTGCTGCTGTCCCCGCAGACAATGTGAAAGCCTATTTCAAGCGGGGCAAGGCCCACGCGGCCGTATGGAACGCCCAGGAGGCCCAGGCCGACTTCGCCAAGGTGCTGCAGCTGGACCCTGCCCTGGCGCCCGTAGTCAGTCGCGAGCTGCGTGCCCTGGATGCCCGGATCCGGCAGAAGGACCAGGAGGACAAGGCCCGTTTCCGGGGCATCTTCTCCCACTGACTGGCCTGCCCTGCTCTGCCCTGCCCTGCCCACCCTGCTGGCACGGCTTCTGCTTCTCTGTACATAAACACCCTGCTCTGCCCAATGGCTCTGTTCGGCTGGTCCCTGAGAAGGAGCAGAGAGCAGAGCTGGGGGTGGGGGGAATATGAGTTTCACTGGAGGCTGAGCTGAGTGTCCCACAGAAACTGAGCTGAGTGGGGGGCCGGAGTGGTAGCACAATGATTAGGGTGTTTGCCTTGCACGCAGCTGACCCAGGACGGACATGGGTTCAATCCTCAGCATCCCATATGGTCTCCCGAGCCTGCCAGGAGCGATTTCTGAGCACAGAGACAGGAGTAACTCCTGAGTGCCACCCCCAAAACAAAACAAACAACAAAAAAATGAGCTTAGTTTGGGGGGGCAAGCACATGCCCAGGTGGGAGGGCATCTCACACAGCCCTCCCGCCTCTGACCCCATCAATCTCCAGGGCCAGAAGTTTCTGTGAGAAACTATGTTGGGGCTGTGGGATCCCCTAAGAGTTGAAGATTCCTGGTGCAGGGGGGAAGGTAGAGGTCTGCGTTCAGCATCCAGGAAGGTACTGGCAGAGACGGGTTGGGGGAGCCCCATTATGAGAATTTGGGAAGCCCAGGCTCTATCTAGGCCCTGCCCTGCCCAGCAGGGTCCCTCTGGGCCAAGAAACAGGATGCGAGGTACAGAAGGCAGGTCAGGCAGAGAGCAGTTGGTGTTTATTTTCATGGACGTACACGCATGGACACCCCTGCCCACCCCACCCCCCAGCTGTGTCCCCCACGTGAAAGGGCAGTGACACTGAGGGGCAGGGAGGTGCAGGGGGTGGGGCTGGGGGGCAAGTCCAGGCCCTAGCAGCTCCATGTGGTCTCCAAACACAGTGGCCTGAAGCATGTGAATAAATAAGCCTGTGCCGGGTTGTCCTCACTCTTCGCTGTCCAGCTTGAGGCTGATGCTGCGGGCCTTGGCCCGGGCCAGGGTGCTGGGCGGCGTCCCGGGGCCCTCGCGCTCGGCCTGGCTGGGGCCCCTGGAGCGAAGGAGCTGACTCTGCTTGCGGAGGAAGTCCACGGGGGTGGCTGCCCCATAGCTGCTCTTGGCTCTGGAGGGGCCCGTGGGGGCGTGTGGGTGGGAGCCGGCCTCCAGCTGGCCCAGGTGGGCCACGTAGCCGTCTGACAGGAACTGTGGGCAGAGGAGAGCGGGGCTGGAGGGCAGTCGGGCATGCCTGAGGGGGTCCCGACCTCCAGCAGCTCTGCCCCTCGAGCAGCCCTGGGTTCCCTGCACTGCAGAAGCCAATCCTGGAAAGTGCAAGCTGGGCTAGGCAAGCCCGCGGGAGTGAGTCTTAGCGGCTGAGAGTGCCCGGGACTCAACCAACCAGCTGCTTGGGCGGGTGCCACGGAGCTGAGCCAGGAGCTGAGTGGCGGCTCCTCCAGGCCCCACGCAGAACCCCCGGTCCTAGGAGACCCCAGACTCCGAGTCCTCGGAGCTGTCCACCCACTCCAGGCCTTTGCATGTCCAGGCTCTGCCCGCTGCAGCCCTGCAGCTCCGCACCTGGCACTGAGCCTGTAGCTTCCGCACTGCACGGCCCACGATGTAAGTCTGGCTGGCTGGCAGGCCCAGCGCCCCGTACACGGCCACATCTTTGGGGGACCCGTAGCCGGCCACGATATTCAGTTCCACCTATGGGGAAGGCAAGTCACCCAGTGGGCACGGTCAGGGGACACATGGGGCGGGGCTGAGGCAAACAGGGCGTGGTCAAGTAATGCAGGCTTGCTGAGGTATGGCCGTGGCTGGACATACGAGGGGCATGTCCAGCTATTGTGGGCGGGGATAACTGGACAGGGGTGAAGCCGTATCAGATATTCCAGGCCTGGAAGCGGGCAGGCATAGGCGCCTCTGGAGCACCAGAAGCATGAATGGGGGAGTCCCTATGTGAGCCCCAGCAGACTTCCCTGCACCACCGCACCTCCTGCACCAGGCTCTGCAGGAACATGGCCTTCTGGCGCAGAGGGTCGTGGGTGAGGCCATCGCAAAAGGAAAGCACGCCGTGGGGGAAGTTGTGCTGAGACAGCCAGGCCACCACGCGGTGCTTCTGCATGTCGGGTCTGCCCGTCACGTACACGATCAGGTAACCCGAGTCCTGCCAGTGCCTGTGGGGTGCGGGGCGGGGTTCAGGGTGTAGTTGTCCAGTGGGTACTGCGTGCCAGAGTCTCAGGACCCCTTTCCCCAAATTGGGCGGCGGCCACTGCTTACCTGACCACGTCCACGGCACCAGCGCGCACCTTGGGGTCGCTGCCCATGATGGAGACGCTGGCAGTGAAGGAGCCATCGATGCTGAACACCACTGCCTCGGTGCCCCGGGCCACCACCGTCAGACAACACTCTGCGTACGTGTGGTCTCCCCTGCAGGGACAGGAAGGAGTGAGGGGGTGGGGGGCACCCGGCGGAGACCCCTACCCAGGTGCAGAGGCCTCATTTGCTTGTACTCACCTAACCACCATGCGCACCGGGTAGACACCGATGCCCAGGGCTCGCTCAGGGGGTACAGGGAAGGTGAGGCGTCCCGAGCTGCTGGTGACCTCGGTGCCAAAGTGGATCCACTTGCCCGACAGCGGCTGTGTCATGACGTACACATCCACCTGGGGAGGAAGGATGAGATCATAGACTGCACTGTCTAGGGCCCTAGACAGTCCATTATGGGGGACTGAACTCATTAGCACAGGCCGCCTGAGAACCAAGAGGTGGGAGCATTGGCAAATGGGGTCCTGGGTCTGACCTTCTCTCCCGTGAGCGTGACCACGTCCAGGGGCCCGTACATGAAGCGCCCGCTCAGCACCTGGGGGCGGCCCTCACACACCACAGTGTCGCTGGCCCGGTGGTTGGAAGTGACATTCTGGGGAGAAAAGAAGGCTTGAGTAGGGGAGAACAGGGAGATGGGGCTTTAGTAGATGGATATGTTCTAGGGGCTCCTGGGATGTAGAAGTTGAGGTTGGGGTAGTAGACCAGCCCAAGGAGAGGTACAGGGCAAGGAAGAGGGGCTGTGGGAAAGAGGCGGGGCCTGGACAGGAAATAGGGTTGCAAGAGAGGTAGAGCTGCAGGGAATAGGGATGAACATGGAGACAGGGCTTGAGACTAGGGACGGACCTGGTATTGGGGTGGGGCTGAAAGGAAGCAGGGGCTGCAACTGGGGGCTAGGGCTGAAGGGAATAAGGGTGGGGCCAAGGCTGGGATAGGGAGGTGGGGCCCGACCGGAAGGAGGGCCTATGGTTAAAAGGAGGCATGGTCCAGACAGAAAGCAGGGTTGCAACTGATGACAGAGCTACATGGAATAAGAACGAGCAAGAAGATTTAGGACAAACCCATGGAACCTGAAGGGGCCTTGTAAGCCTACTAAGCAATTGAAAATACATCAGCAAATTTTGGAGATGCCTCCCAAAGGAAAAAGCTATTCCGGGGAAGGGGGAGGAGCCTCTGGGAGTGACAGTGCTGACAAGAAGGCTCAGGGTCCAAAAGGTGGTGGCAATGCAGTCAAGGTCAGGCACATTCTGTGCGAAAAACATGGAGGAATCATGGAAGCCATGGAAAGGTTAAAGTCTGGAATGCGATTGAATGAAGTGGCCACGCAGTATAGCCAGGCAAGGGGGTTGACTTGGATTGGATGACCAGAGGCCCTATGATAGGACCATTTCAAGAAGCAGCATTTGCCTTGCCAGTGAGTGGTCTGGATAAACCTGTCTTTACAGACCCTCCAGTTAAGGCTAAATTTGGTTGTCATATTATTATGGTAGGACGGAGAGAATAAAAGCATGAAAAAGAATGAGCAAGAAGGCAGGGCTGAGACTGGGGCGGGACTAAGAGGTGTGGCTTAGACAGAAAGTAAGGTAGAGCCGCAGGTAATGAGTGAGCAGGGAGGCGGGGCCAAGCCAGAGGGCGGGGCCGATACTGGGCGGAGACTTGAGGTGGGCGGGGTGAGAGGCGTGGTCTAGGCAGGAAGTGAGGTTGCAAGTGGGTGAGAGCTGCAGGGAGTAAGGGTCAAAGAGGCGGGGACTGGAAACGGGTGGGGCTATAAAAAGGAGGCGGGGCCTAGGCAGGAAGTGGGGCTGCAGGGACTAGGGATGAGTAAGGAGGCAAGGCTGAGACGGGGGGTGGGACTTGTTTAGGGGCGGGGCTGTAAGAAATGGGGCGGGGCCTAGACAGGAAGTGGACTGCAACTGGGCGAGAGCTGCAGGTAGGCGTGGCCTAACTGAAGTGGGCGTGGTCTCGAGGGGCGTGGCCTGGTCTGTTGACAGCGCCTAGGCCAGTCAAGGGGCAAGTTCTCCAGGGGTGCCTGGCAGGCTCGCACCCTGATCTTGACTTGCGTCCTCTTGCGCTGCCACTTCTCCCGGGGGAAGGCCGGGCTGTAGATGGACGGCTCCTCGCACTCGGCCAGCTGCGGCCGCTCCTTCTCGATCACCTGGCAGGGGCAGGCGGGCAGGCGATACGGGTGAAGGGGAGCACCTGGTGTGGGTGCTGGCCCCATCCCACCCGCCCGCGGCCCCTGCCCCGTGCCCGCGGCCCCTGCCCCGTGCCCGCGGCCCACCTGCTGCAGGATGAAGGCCACCACGTCGGCCGACTCCCAGTAGCTGGCGTGGAAGAGGTGGGGCAGCGTGACGGTGGGGAAGGCCGTGAGCGCCTCGGGGCAGTACAGCGAGTAGTCGATCCGCTTGGTCCCCCACCAGCGCTCCAGGACTGCACGGCCGCGCGGGCAGCAGCGGGTCAGGGGGCGCCTCTCCGCCCCGGCCCCCTCCCTCCTTTCCGCCAAGGGCCCGGGCCGGGTGCTGGGTGGGTGGGGTGGGTGGAAAATGCTGGGCCTCCGGGGTGGACCCGGGGCCCCCCACTCCGCAAGCCACCAGGGAGGCCCCGACTTACTCTTCACCACTTCACTCGTGGTGCTCTGGGCTGCCGGGGGCACCGCCGCCTCTGTGCCCAGCTCAGTGCCCTTCCAGAAAGCGCCACTGGCAGACGTAGGGGTGGATGGCACCAGCTCCAGCTCCTCCAGAAAGAGGCCTGAGTGGGTCTGCAGGGTGTCGGCTGTGGGAGGACGTGGCCTCAGTGTGGTGTGGCCCCAGGAGGAAGTCCCCACTGAACCCCTCCAGGTCAAGCGGGGGCTGCACTGCTCCCTGGATGCCCAGGAGTAAGCAGGACACAGCCTACCCCAGCACATGGGTCAGGTGCCATGCCCACCTGTGGCCCATGTCAACATCCTGATCCAGGATAGATGATGGGGTATCCATACCCCAACACTGGCAGACGCTCAGATACTGGACAGTGGCCCTCACTGCCCCCATATCTGGACAGGGAATGTCGGGGGGACTGGGAATGCAAACACCCCAACATCCAAGGGGCTGACCCCTGGGGCTACCAATGATAGAGAAGCCATTCCGGTCTGGAGGGGCTCTTCTCCCCCTTCATCCTTTTTCTGGGGGAGGGTTAGGCCACACCCAGCAGCACTCAGGGGTTAATCCTGCCTCTGATCAGAAATTGATCCTGGCAGGCTCAGGGATGCCAATGGGCATCCATCCTGGGTCAGCCATGTGCTAGGCAAATACCCTACCACTGTACTATCACTCTGGCCCTCTCCCTTCACCCTTGCACAGGGCAGTGGGGGGGGGGGTGTCATACCCAGCAGCAGGGATGTGCCATCTCCCAGTGGGAACTTCTGGTAGCGAGGCACAGCCAGGGGGGCGATGGCCTGGAACTTGGGGGCCAGCAAAGGCTCGAGGCGGGAGGCGCAGGGGTCAGCCGCATGGAAGAGGTTGTAGATCTGCTCACAGGCAGGTCTCATCTGGGCCACTGGTCCCCGAAGACAGGGTGGGGTTGGGGGGTCATGATAAGCAACTCCATTCCTTGCTCTGGGGCCCAAGCCAGTACCTCTAGACTGCTCAAAGCGAGAACCCTGGGCCAAGGGTGTGGCAGGGTTCTATAAGGGGTGCTGGGACCTGCAGAGCCTTCTGCTGCAGTGTCTTGGGGCATGACTGCAACCAGGATCCTCCTGGGTCCTTGGCAAACCCCTTCTTTGTTTCTGGGCCCCAGGTTTCCCTTTTTGCCAAGCCCCTAAGTGGCATTGTGTATGTATGTGAGGGGTGACAGGCAGTTTGTCTACACCAGCTAGCCCTGGGCAGGGCAGGGCACAGCAAGGCAGGCACAGCAGCAGTCCCTCCCCCCAACTCACCAGCCAAGGCGGGCATCACAGTCTTACGCAGTGCCAGCACCAAGCCCAGAGGGGAGCCAAAGAGGAAGAAGCCCGAGACCTTGAAGTCGAGGCGGGCAGCACTGGCAGCTCCGTCAGGGGCCTCAGAGCTGGCAGCCTGGGGGCAGGAGGCTGTGCTGGACCGCCGTGGCTCTCCTGTGGAGCCAGCAGGAGGAACTGCTTGCAGGCTGGGGTGGAAGAGAAGTAGGGTTTAAGGCTGTGGACTCAACAGTCCAGCTCCAGCCCCGGGGGTAGGAAGCCCACCTGTTCTGAGAGCCCTCAGGCTCGGCACCAGCCACATCACTGGGTGTCCGCTGGGAGGGCAGACTCGAGGGCTCAGGGCTGGCCCGGCCCAGTCCTTCTACCCCGTCGGCCAGTGGATCACGCACTGGGCCCACCTCGGGTGACAGTGGCTCGTTGTTCTAGAAGGAACAGGGAGAGAAGAATTTAGTCTTCAGCACAGGGTTGGGGTTGGGAGTTTTATTCAGAAGCAAGGAGACAGGCGTCCATGGGATGGGGAAATAAATGGCAGGAGGCCCAGTGCCTGCACTACTAACCACACTGCCCCGACGGCTGCTCCCCCGGCTGCCGGTGCCTGAGCTGGCACTGTGGCAGAGCGCATCAAAGCCCAGGATGCCGCCGACGCCGTCCCCAATGAGCACCACCTGGGGTGGGCAGAGTGAGGTGCCATCAGGAGGGGTGTGTGTATGTATCGGAGGGGGGAGGAGAAATGGCTCCAAAGGGCCCCAAAATCCCTGACCTGCCCACAGAAGCCGGCACCCTCTGCAGAGCGCAGGAAGGCGGCATAGGCCTGATTGGTGCGGGCAATCACGGTGGTCACAGCGCTCTGGTATCGGGAAGAGGACGTGGCCAGCAGGGGCAGGGCGGCCAGGGGAATATGGTCCTGGGAGCGGGCCAGGCTGTCTCCGTCGTGACTGTAGGGGCTCAGGCTGCAGGAGGAAGGTGCAAGGCAGGTGAGGGGGTCCCCAGCCCACCATGGCCCCTCCATTTCCCCTAGGCTGTATACATATGCCAGCAACGTAAGAGTTTGGGGGGGAACAGCATAAAAGTATCCAGGAGTCCTTCCATATTTTGGGGGCCACATCCTGCGGTGCTCAGGGGTTACTCCGGGCTCTGCACTCAGGAATAGCTCCTGGCAGGGCTCAGGAGATGGGATGATAGGGATCAAACCCAGGTCAGGTCAGCCGCATGCAAGGCAAACACCCTCCCTGCTGTGCTACAACTCCAGCCCCTCCAGGAAGCCTTTCTTGCCGCAGGAGAAATTGCATCCATCAATCACTGACTGGCTCCTTCCACCTCCCACTCAACCCAATGCCTGTCCCCTGCCCTCTGACACTGGAGCAGTACTTGGACACGAGGGCATAGGCGGCGGCACAGATGGGCGGACAGGGCACCAGGCGCAGCGCCACATGGCCCAAGGCCTCAGGGAAGTGGACACGGGTGACAGCCTCGAAGGCCAGCCGCAGGGTCTGCACGTCGGCCTGTTTGGAGGAGGCGTCAGCTGGGCCGGGATCCAAGATGTTGCCGCTGTGCAAGATGAGGAAGAGGGCGTGCACGGCGCAGGCCTCGGCCCCCAGCTCCCCAACTCCATCAGGACCCTGCAGGGCGTGACGGGGGCGTGTGGTAGAGCCAGCCTGGAGTGAGGGGCAGAACCCCTACTCTGACAGGGCTACCACCCCTCCTCACCTCTGAGTCCCTGGGAGCCCGGGTTCCTTCTCCGGCATCTTTGGTTACCTCGGCTTCAGGTTCTGTGGGACATGAGAGATGGGGAGGAAACTGGGGATCTCTCGGGAGCCCCTCGGTGAACTCTTCCAGGATACCCACTTACTGTCTGCCCAGGCCCCCCCCTTCCTTGTCCCAAAACTTGCTCCCAAGTCACTGCATGTGCTGGGCCTTGCCAGGGGACTCCCCTTCTGGAAGATTCTGCCCATCCTGCCCAGATCACCAGGACACGAGTTCCTCGTGTAATAGTTCAAAGAAAACCATCAAACCCCCCCCCACACACACACACACACAGTGATAGGGCATTTGCCTTGCTCGTGGCCAACCCAGATGGACCCCGGTTCGATTCCCAGCATCCTATATGGTCCTCTGAACCTGCCAGGAGCGATTTCGGAGTACAGAGCCAGGAGTAACCCGAGCGCCGCCGGGTGTGACCCAAAACCAAACCAAACCAAAAAAAAAAAAAATCAACTACCCTCACCTCCTGGGGACTGGACAACTGCTGGGAGGTCCAGCTAACTCCCCTGGGCTCCGCAAGCTCAAGGCTAGAACAGGGCCAGCTAAATCTCTCTTCTCTGGGTTCCCATGAGTGCCTACACTGAGCTGATCTGAGCCCTGATACCTGCCTGTCCTCATCATCTGGGGCATCACAGCTAACTGCTCAGGGGCTATTCCTTGCTGAGTGCCTGGGGACCATGCAATGCTAAGGCTAAAACTCTGGGCTTCTACCTGCGATGTTTAAGCTGTCACTGACCCATTTTCCCAGCTTCCAATTCATCTTCTATCTTTTTTGGGGGAGGTGAGAGGTGGTGTTTAGGTTACTCCTGACCCTGTGCACAGAGGACCATAAGGGATGTTGAGGATCAAACTAGATTCTGTACTGGGTCTCAGGTCAGTGAGGAGGGGCTTCAGAAGCCTGCCTTGAGTTTTGAGTGACCCCTCCCTTTTTGGTAAATTTTCATCTCAGGATCCTATTGAACTCGTGACTACTATTCCCCCAAGTCCCTGGATCAGGGGGAGCAGGTAGAGGCAGCTGAGCGTGGGGGAACCTTTACCTGGGGTGTTCTCGGCTTCCGTGGGAGGGGCAAAGGCATCAATGAAATCATTGGAGTTCCACTTGGTCATCTCCTTGGGGAAAACCTCATCACTGTCCGAGAAGCCTTCTAAAGACACCGACCAGGCTGTGTCAGGGTGGACAGGGGGGTGGGGAACACTGCCCAGAGACCCCCCCCCCTACCCTTGGCCTGGGACACGGCACTCACCGTGGGCATCAAAGAATTCCTCATCTGAGCTGTTCTCAGAGTCACGCGCGATGTTCTGCATTCGCCATTCAGACAGGGTCTGGGGAGACACGCCACCTGCGGGGTCCACAGTGGGGGGGTGCTCAGCCTACAAACAGCCCCAACCCCGCCCACCCCTTGCAGCCTGCCCGCACCTCCATGCTGTGATGAGTAGGACGAACGGGACGACGAGGACCACTGTTTGCCAAAGCTGGCATCTGGGGATGCATCGGGGCTTCTTCGGGGGGCTTCAGGCCCATCGGGGGTGCTGGCGCAGCTGGCCCCAGTCCGAGGTTCTGTGTTCGGCTTCCCCTGGGGCTCAACCTCGGGGCCATCTCCACCAGTGGTGCACTTGGCCATGCGCTGGGCCAGCATGCGGGCGGTCTCCTCCTCCAGTGCTCGGATGTCGGCCATGCTCAGCTCTGTCCACTCGTCCTGCCAGCACCAGGCCTGGCGGTGGGCTCGCAGCATCACCCGCCGCAAACCTGCCAGTGCCAAGGCCTCAGAACCGTGCCCGCAGCTCTCGGCAGGCCCGGAGTGTCTTACTGCTCTGCGGTCACCAGCCCAGCTCTTAGCATGGATAATAATGGCTCCCCTGGGCACAAGCACCAGGAGACACACAGGAGGGTCGGGCGTATCTTCCAGGCCACCCCCTCCCCGCCTGGCTCACCTCCTTCCCCCAACTCCCCTAGACACCCCCCTTCTAAGCACAGACCCCACCTCAAGCACGGCCTTTCCCCCCCTGCACATAGAGGGTGGCAGTTCCTCCCCAATGGCCTGCCTCCTTCCCACGGGCTTCAGGTTCTGGGGCCGTTAATGACAGAGGCGCTAACAGTTAATGAAATGGTCGGTGGTTAATGAAGGTGTTAATAGTTAATGGAAGTGCTGGCACTTAATGAAGGTTCTCGTGAAAGACGATTCCCATTCTGGGATCTGTTCATCTTCAGCAGAGGAATAAAGTTGGGAACTTCGGTCACTCAGAAGAGCGGCACCAGGGGCTGGGAAGGTGGCGCTAGAGGTAAGGTGTGTCTGCCTTGCAAGCTAAGCTGACGGACCGCGGTTTGAGAGCGGCACCGACAGTGATTGAATGAGGATATGTTAGAGCCAGGGGAAGCAAGTCTCTCAGCTCCCCGGCAGGGGTTGCTGGGGACAGCTTCCTCCTCAGCTGGTCTCTGACTTTTTGGTAATTTTCCAAAGGGAAGAAAGTCCTGGGAGCCTCAGACCTTTTCTTTTGTTTGTTTTTTGTTTTGGGGCCACACCTGGTGGCACTCTGGGGTTACTCCTGGCTCTGTGTTCAGAGATCCTTCCTGGCAGGCTCGGAGGGCCATACAGGATGCTGGGGATCGATAGGCAAATGCCCTACCACTGTGCTACCACTCCAGCCCTAGCCTCAGACTTTCTAAGCACATTTTTCCCTGTCTGACACCCTGGAGGGATGCCAGGAGAAATCTTGTCTAGAAAGAGGGGCAGAGAGATCTCAGATGTGGGAGTGCAGATTTGGCACTAGAGCCTCCCCATTTGGTCCCTGAGCACCACCACATGGTCCCAAGACATTAGCAGGAGGGACTGAGCACAGGTTGGCAGCAGCCACGTGTGGCTCCAAAACAGAACCAAGATCAGCTCAGCATATGTGTGGGCAACGCTCAGGCCTCACCCCCTCAGTTCAGAGACAGGCCTGATAGGATTTCTCTCCTGACCACCCAAAAGTGACCCTTCTACCTGCGGAGATCCCCGACTTCCCAGCCTGGGGAGAGCCTGGATTAGGGTGAGGAAGGGATCAAAGGGAGCTCCCAGACTCCAGCAGCAAGGGACGGACTCTGGGGCCAGGGGTGGGAGGTCACCCAGAATCAGAAAGGCTGGAGCAATAGCACAGTGAGTAGGGTGTTTGCCTTGCAAGTGACCGACCTAGGCTTGATCTCTGGCATCCAGAGGGTCCCCTGAGCCTGCCAGGAAGAACTTCTGAACACAGAGCTAGGAGAAACCCCTGAGCACCACTGGGTGTGGCCCCAAAACCAAAATTAATAAATAAATGACATCAGAGCCTGCACTCTGTAGACCCCTGTCTGTGCTGATTGTGGGGGAAACACTCTGTGGTCAGCTTCCTGCTGTCTAATCCTGCAAGACTCAGCTCTCTGATTCGGTGCTGCTCCCTGGGGTTCAGCGCAATGATGGGTGTTAGCTTCTGGGGCCCAATGGGTAGGGAGCCCCCACCCTCACTCCCAGCCTGCAGTGCACAGGCACTCACCGACATCGTGAATAAACTGCTCGATCTTGGCCTGCATGCCCCAGTAGCGGAATTCCACCTTGCACAGCTTGTAGGCGCACATGAGGGGCCCGGTCTGGGCCGCTTTGCTTGCCCAGTCATCAGCCAACGGACCCCGCCCCGTCTTGGCCGAGCGGTACAGCCGGGGGTCCTCTTCCACTTTGTACTCGCCGGGTGCCACCGCATCCCGCACGATGTCAATGGTGTCTGCGGGGTGGGGGGCAAGGACACTGAGCCACCACACACGCCCCCCACCCCCAGGGACTGGGGCAGCCTGGCTGCAAAGCCAAGCCAGGAGGCAGAAACCAAGGCCTCACCCAGGATCCGCTGCCTCCGCTCGGCCCCGCTCAGGTTGAAGACATTCTGCTGCTGCCCGCCATCAGGCAGGTAATAGGTCTCGATTTCGATGGAGAATTTCTCCACAAAGGGGCATGTGTACCTAGGCATTTTGGGGCCAGGGGCAAAGGTCAGGGCTGGGTGTCCCCTGCTCTAACCAGTTCTCCGGGCTCTTGCATCCTTTGCTCCTCCCTGGACCCCCCCCCATATCTGCTCACCGGGTTCGAGTGTAGGGGTAAGCATTCCAAGATTCCTCCTCCACCTGCAGGGCGGCCTTGGGCAGCAGCGCCCGGAACCAGCCTGGGATGTGGGACCCCACATGGTAGACCTTGTGCGTGTACTGCCCGCTGCCCCCGGGCCCATCCGTGTAGGGCCGGTTGGCCAAGATCTCCACGCCACTGCCCTCGCCGCTCGACTCTTCCCGGCTCTTCTTCTGTAGCCCCAGGAAACACGGGATGATGGGAGGCCGGATGGGCAGCTCAGCCCCAGCCAGGCCCTCTCCTCACCTCAGCTGCTGGAACCCAGCCCTGGCCTTTACCTGAAACCAGACCCTGAACCCTGGACTGTCTTAGGGTTCAGTCTTCCTGTCACTGTCTGACCTCTACCCCAAAGCTTCACAAAAGACTGTCACGATGCTCAGTGGCAGGTCTTGTCAGGAAGCATCCTGGGGGATCCCCAGAGGTGCCTGTTCTCACAAAGTAGAAAAGTAGAGCACAGAATCCAGAGGGAGATGCATATTGGGGGTACAGATGGGAAGGATCTAGAGATGCAAGGAGGTATGGGGCTGAGGGCCAGCATGGAGGACACAACCTCAGGGCCCAGGGGACCCAGGTACTCCTCAGGGTGGGAGCCAGTGGGCTGTGTTTGTGGCAGCAAGGGTGGTCAACATGAGTGGGTGGGTGAACCAAGACAGGTGGATTCAGTCCCTGTGGGGAGAGGGGTATTCCAGATCCCTCCTGAGCCCCAGGACCTGCTCCTTCTGCCTCTATTCCGGGGCTGGGGGGCCGTATGTGTGAAGCTAGGGCCCCTCACCCAAGCCAGACCCCAGTCACATCATATCCTGTGTCAGGGTACCACATCTCCAACAGCCTCTGGGGTCTCCAATTTCACTCCCATACACTCCTCTGCAGCCCTCCCATACCCTGTCCGCCTCTGGCTCCCCCACTCCCAGGGGGTCCCCTTCACTGGCACTTTTGAAACTGCTCCCCCCCACTCGCTTCTCCCTGGCTTCCTGGGGTGGGGCGGGAAGCCAGTTTTCTCCATCGCCCTGGACCAGCTCGCCCAGGGCCCTTAGTCTTCCCCTGGGATTAGATTCCGAGGATTAAAGATCTGGACCAAGCCAGCGGGAGGGGCTGGGCACTGGAGGCGAAGGGGGTGACCACAGGCCTCCGAAGTAGGGGGCACCTCGCCTTGGGAGCCCCAGAGGAGGACCGGGTGGGGTGGTGGGGGTAGGTAGGAATGGGCCCGGCCGGCCTGGGTGCGGCCCACGGGGCGCCCTGCTGTCCCCGACGCCCCGGGAGGGCCGCGCTCACCTGGATCATGTAGAGCTGGGCCACCTGGTACTCGTCGAGGCTCATGGGCAGCAGGATGTGGTATTCCTTGATGAGCATCCTGCGGGCGCTGGGGGGCCGCGCGGCCTGGGCTCCTCCGCCTGGCGCAGGGCGGGCGGGCGCGGCCTCAGTGCGGGGCGGCGGAACGCATCCCCGAGCCCTGCCCAGCGCGCCCACCGGGGGGCTCGGACGGCCGCGACCCGGCAGCGGGAGATGCGGGGCCCCCCGCAGCGCTGACCTCCTTTCCGCCGCGCCTGCCCCCCGCCCGATCGCCCGCCGTCGCCAAGGCAACCGCGCGCTGACGCGGGCCCCCCGGGCGGCCGCTCCCCTCCGCCGCCGGCCCAAGCCCCCCGGGACCCCGCTCCGCCGCGACCCCCGGCCTGGGGGCTCCCGATCGCCACTGACAGCCGTGCGCCCCGGGGAGCGCGGGCTGCAGCCGTGCGCCCCTCTGCGCCTAGGCGCTCCCCATCCTGCCGCCCGGGCCCAGAGCGCCCGCCGCGCGCCCCCAGCCCGGCCCGGCCCCCCGGCAGCATCCTTCCTTCCTTCCCCCCTCCCCGGAGCTGCATCCTCCGCCCCCGTCCCGGGCGCCCGCTCCGCTCGCCCACCTGCGCCCCGGCCCCGCACCTCGGAGCTGCCGGGGGCCCCGGGCCGCGCGCCCCTGTCAGCGCCCCGGCCCGGCTCACCTCTGCGCTCGGGCGAGCGCCCCTCAAGCGGCGCGATCGTGCGCGCCTACGCCTCGGGGGGGATCCCGGAGCGCCCCCAGCCCCGCCGGCGGGTCCCCGCGGTGGCCGGCCCGTCCCGAGGCGCAGCGCCGGCCCATGGCCCCGACCGTCCTTCCTTCCCCGCGCCCCTGAGCTCCTTCCCCCGCGGCCGCCGCGTCACCGCCCGCTCCGCCCCCTTCCTGGGCCCGGCCGGGCCCTCCCCAGCCTGCGGGGTGCGGCGACCTGGCCGCTCCTTCCCCGGGGCGCCGGGGGCGGCCGGCCCCGAGCTCCGGGGGTCCCGCCGAGCTCCGGCCAGACAGCGCCCCGGGCGCCCGGGCCACGCGGCGGGTCTCTGGCCGCGACCTCCCCGCCCCGCACGGCCGGCGCCAGGTTAGGGGGCGCGGGTCGGGTCGACGGGACTTGCCTCGGCTGGGGGTCCCTGCGGCGTCCGTCTGCGGGGGTCATCGGGCTGCGCGCCCGGGTGCGGGCCGCCGGCCACTCGGCTTGCTCGGGGAGCCGGCCATAGGGCTCCCCGGCCTTCCCCACCTTTACCTTCCGGACCCCGGGCAAAGGGCTGCGACTCCGGAGGGCTGGGCTCCGGGGGCCACGCCCAGGCGGCTGGCTGGCCCCGGGAGGTGGCGGGCAGCGGGGCTCCCCCGGCAGCGTGCCGGGTGCGGCCCAGCTCCTCCCCTCGGGGCGCACCGGGGCCGGGAGTAGCCGGAGGCGCCGCACTGACTCCGGACTCGGGGCTGTCCGGGCGATCAGGCGCGGGCGGGTCGGGCCCAAGGGCTCCCGCGGTTCCACCCTGCCGGGCATCACCCAGAGGAAGAGCCGGCTGGCCCGGGGCAATGCCCTGCACGCGGAGGCAGCTGGTTGGTGTCCCGTGCTGCCCTCTGCTGGCACCGGTGGCTGGAGGGCAGCGCTCTGGGACGCGGGCTCTAAGGACCCGGGAGGCAGCAGGACAAGGAGCCCCCAAGGGCAGCAGCCAGTGGAGAGAGGCCTGCTCCCCCTCCTTTTCCCTCCCGACACACACACACACACACACACATACACACACACACACATACACACACACACAGCTGCCCCCACTTCCTCCCATCACCTCTTTCCCTCCTGCTCTGCCAGCGTGCCCAACACAAGGCCCAGACTCAGAAAGACTTGAACAGCTAAGAGCACAACTTCAAATTATCCTTTATTTATACAAAAAGGGCATATTTAGCAAAAGACACACTGAGAAAAAGAGTGATTATGGCCTAGGAGACAAGGCAGGGAGGTGGTGGGCCAGCAGGGCCCAGCCCGGAAGACATTGGTTTGAAGGGGAGAGGACGGGAGCTCCAGTGGGACACCCCCCTCCACCACCAATGTCTGCAGGACTGGAGGTGGGTGTGGAGAAATTCGCTGCTATATAACTGGGGCTGGGGGAGTCCCCGTGAACGCTGCCGACTGGCTTGAGCACTGATCCCTGGTCCTTGAGGGCATCCCCCCTCGTGGGGGGACACAGGTCACGAGGCCCAGGCTGGGAAGTGCAACTCGGGGTGAAGGCCAGGGAGAAGCAGGTGCTCTGTAGTGGCCGGGCACGTCCAGATGCGGCTCTGAGTTGGGGGGGTTACGTGCGGGCGTTCCGCTCTGTCTCGGCTAGACACTCTCTGACTAGGGCCCGGGCATGAATGATACCTGGGAAGGGGAGGGAAGGGGTTGGGTCACAGGCTGGGACAAGTGGGACATCCCCACAATTCGTCCCTGCCCTCTCTTTTCCATCCATCAAAGGCCTCAGGTTCCATAGCCAGGTTTGGGGGTGTGGAGAGGGCAGCCCAGGTGCCTTCAACCTGTGCTGTTGAAAATGCAATTTTCTGAGCCAGAGCATTAGCACAGGGATAGAGAATCTGCCTTGCATGCAACAATAGAACTGGGTTGGGTCCCCAGCACTGCCACGAATGACCCCTGAGTCATTCATAAGTTACTCCTGAAGAGCCAGGAGTAACCCCTGAGCACCACCAGATGTGGCCCAAAAACAAAACAAAAAGGTGCAAGTTTTGTGCTCCTGCCCTGGATATGGGACTCAATTTTAATCTCTCTGTGGGGAGACCCCCAGCCCGATCCCGCAGCTCAGGGGGCCTCCAGTGGAGTGGGGACTTGGTCCAGCGTGAGGTTTCTGGCTGCACTCACCTCTTTTCAGGCGCTCCATGGCGCTCTTGCTCCCCGCGTAGGTGGGCCTGATCTCTTTGCCCATCTCCTCAATGACCGACAGCAGGTCCGTGTAGGTGCTCTGGGAGCCCTGGGCGCCGGGTGGCTTCATCGCCTGTGTCAAGAGACCAAGGGGAGTGAGCTCGGGCCTCCGGGGTGGGAGGTGGGGGGCACGGCGAAGGCCGTGTTGCCCACCAAGAAAGCAGCAAGCCCGGGCCCCCTCACTCACCTGTACGTAGCCCATGGAGGGCGGCCCAAAGTCGTTAAACAGAGGCCGGAACGGGGCGGCGGCTCCCGGCACCGAGCCCGACGGCGAGGGGACACTCCCCGCTGCAACAGGCGCGAGGTTAGGAGGTCAGCGCGGGGCAGGGCACCGTGCACCCCACCCTGGGCATTCGAAGCGCCCCCAGATCCGTCTGATCAGATGGGCCCGGGTCCCTCGGGAAGGAAGGATGCTTCCAGACAGCCGGGCTGCCCAACTCCTGGAGCAGACCCCACCCCGCCACGCCCACTGACTGCCCAGCCAGGGAAACTAAGGCTGGACCGGGGCAGGCGGCAGGCCTCGGATTTGCAGAACTCGGACCCTGGGGGCACAGCGGGCCAGACGAGCATCGGGGCGGAGTCGAAGCCTCACCTGTCGGGACCGGAGTCCCGGGCCCTGGGGTGCTGGAGCCGGGGGTGCTGCTGGGGGCGGGGGCGATGGGTTTGTAGGACATCCCCAACTCCTGGGTGCGGCGGACGCCGGCCGGCCGCTCCTCCGGGGTTGGCTGCCTGGCCGCCGAGCCGCGCTCTGATTGGCAGGCGGCGTGCACGCCCCTTGTAAATAGCACCCGACCGGAAGGGTGGGCGGGCGCAAGGGCTGCGCGGCTCCCGATTGGCCCGCCTAGCCGTCACTCAGGCGCCCCTCCAGGCCGCAAACGCCGCTGATTGGTTGGCGCCGCCCGGACCTCGCACCTGTCTGTTCCGGATTGGGCGGTGGCCGGTGAAGCTCCGCAATTGGCGAGTTCGCGGCCCGGCCCGGTGCGCTCGCGGTCCGGTGAGTCCCGGGGCCCGAGAGGCGGAACCAACCGGGGAGCCGGACCCACTTCAATAGGCTAAAGGTTTTTTTTTCTTCTTCCCGGCGCTTGCACAACCAAGCTGGGTGCCTTTCCCCCCGCAGCTCCGCGCGCCGCACCGACGCAGCGCTTTGACGTGCCGAGCGCCCCGCCCCGCCCCGCGCGCTCGACGTCACCGTCCGCCTGTGGGGGGGGCCCACGGCGCGACCGATCTGCGCATGCGCCTCGGTCCTCCCTCCTCTTCCCCCGCCCGCCTCTGTCGCTATGGCAACGGGCCCCTCCGCGACGCTGCAGCCTGTGCGTGATGGATTGACAGGTCCTGGGGCTAAGGCCACGGTGAGGGGTTCGAGGCCCCTCGCCGGCGTTTCTTTCGCGGGCACCGCGGCAGAGCTCACCCAGGACGAGCACTTAGCGTGGGTGGGTGGGTGCGGCCAGGAACCGAATTCCTGGATCCCAGGCTCCTGGCTGGACGCAAGACTTGCAGGGTTGGGCGTCTGCCTTGCATGCAGAACAGGGGTTCGAATCCCAGCATCCCATATGGTCCCCCGAGCCTGCCAGGAGCGATTTCTGAGCGTAGGGCCAGAAGGAACCCCTGAGCGCTGCAGGGTGTGACCCAAAAACAAAACAAAACAAAAAGTTAAAATAATTTTTAACTTGGGGCCGGAGAGATAGCATGGAGGTAAGGTGTTTGCCTTGCATGCAGAAGGCCGGTGGTTTAAATCCCGGCATTCCATATGGTTCCCCGAGCTTGAGCTTGCCGGGGGCGATTTCTGAGCATAGACCCAGGAGTAACCCCTGAGCGCTGCTGGGTGTGACCCAAAAACCAAAAAAAAAAAAAATATATATATATATATATATATTAACTCTGTGCCTATATTGACTATATATAAAGTAATTCTCTTGGATAGGAATCAAACACAAAGAAGTTATTTTATAATTACTTTATTATCAAATCATAAAGCATTTTATAATTGTTCATATTTCTGTTTACTTTCTCAGTGCAAAACCTGGGTCTGTTTGGCTGAATACAAAACTGATATTCTGGCAGGAATCGAAGAAAGACACACGTAGCTCTTTGTCAACGCCTCCTAGTCTCTCTCTGTCTTTAGTTTTTATAGTTCATATCATGTGCTTTGGTTCACAAATAGACCAATCATGCTAAAACTGTATGTTACAGGGCCCGGAGAGATAACACAGTGGTGTTTGCCTTGCAAGCAGCCGATCCAGGACCTAAGGTGATTGGTTCAAATCCCGGTGTCCCATATGGTCCCCTGTGCCTGCCAGGAGCTATTTCTGAGCAGACAGCCAGGAGGAACCCCTGAGCACCGCTGGGTGTGGCCCAAAAACAAAAGAAACAAACAAAACTGTATGTTACAGATGAAACTGGAATTTTTCCCACAGCACACCAGACAATATCTCACTGCACACTAGTGAAAAATGCTGCCATACGGTCCCCCCAGACTGCCAGGTATGATCGAACACACACACACACACACACACACACACACACACACACAACTCCTGAGCACTGCCAGGTATGGTCGAACACACACACACACACACACACACACACACACACACACACACGAGTTTGATCCCCAGCATCCTGTATGGTCCCAGAGCACACCAGCAATAATTTCTGAGTTCAGAGCCAGGAGTAATCCCTGAGCACCACCAGGTGTGCCTGCAGTAGCAGTTGGTCCCCCACCCCCAAAAGCATGTTGCTCATCTTTCTGTGCCTCAGTTTCCCCAGATATAAAGACTAAGAACCACAACCTCATAGAGTTGTCATTCGTTCTCCTGATTGCTGTTCCACTCCAGCACCTCAAAGTCTTTGCGTGTCCATATCCCTTCCCTACAGTCTCATAACTAGAGCTTAGCCTATGGAGCCTCTATTAATAATGTATTACATGAACATGGGGGGACATGTGATATATCTCTAGGAAGGAATTCAAAGTGATTTTCATTGCTCAGCTGTCCTATGTGTGGATCAAAATCCCCCACCCCTTCAATTGCACATAATGACTTACAGGGAATAGTAATAAAGAGGGAGAGTGATTTTTATAGCGCTGAAACCTGCCCAAAACTACCTCCAGGCAGGGAATTTAGGTCAAGGTCCACATCAATGGTACTATATTGACATTCCACACCCTTGCTAGGTTGGGATAAGAAAGGCACTTATAAAAAAAAAAAAAAAAAAGGAAGGCACTTATCCAAGAGAGAGTGTGGAGTGAAGGGCAGGCGTTTGCCTTGCAAGTGCCACCCAGGTTCATTCCCAGGACCCATAGAGTCCCTAGAACCCTCCTACCAAGGAGTAAGCCCTGAGCATTGTCAGGTGTGGTCCTAACACAAAGGAACAAGCTGGTACTAATTATGACAATAACCTCAGACCAATCCCCATTCAGGGATCAGACATTGTTGAACAAGGGCAGGAGTGATAGTAGAGGTCTTGCTTGCAGCTGGCCCTGGCCTGTTCTCTGAGCACTGTAAAGAGTGATCCCTGGGCCGGGCGGTGGCGCTGGAGGTAAGGTGCCTGCCTTGCCTGCGCTAGCCTAGGACGGACCGCGGTTCGATCCCCCGGCGTCCCATATGGTCCCCCAAGAAGCCAGGAGCAACTTCTGAGCGCATAGCCAGGAGTAACCCCTGAGCGGCACAGGGTGTGGCCCAAAAACCAAAAAAAAAAAAAAAAAAAAAGAGTGATCCCTGAGGGGCCGAAGAGATAACACTGCAGTAGGGCATTTGCCTTACACGAAGCCCACCCAACCCTGGACTGATGATAGTGTGAATCCCTGCATCCCATATGGTCCCTCAAGCCTGCCAGGAGCAATTTTTGAGTGCAGAACCAGGAGGAACCCCTGAGCACAGCCAGGTGTGGCCAAAAAACAAAAACAACAAAAAAAGAATGATTCCTGAGAAAACAGCCTGGAATAATTCCCACCCCCCTGGAATAATTCCCACCCCCCCCCAACAAATAATACATGAGCAGGGACTGGAGAGACGACGCAAAGAACTGAGCTCATGTTTTGCATGTGGAAGCCCCAGACTCCACTCCCTGCACTCTATAGTTCCCCAAACTCTGCCAAAGAATAACTCTGAGCTGGGTGGGTGTGACCTCAAAAAAAAAAAAAAAACTATAGTTCATGGCTGTACTGTGACAACACCCTTATTGACATTTTGAAATTTGTATTGGTTTATCTTTTGGTTTGGGAGACACACCCAACAATACTCAGGGGTTACTCCTTGCTCTGCATTCAGGAATCACTCCTGCTGGACTTAGGGAACCGTATGGGATTCCAGGGATTGATCCTATATTTGCCACCTGTAAAACAAGCACCCAATCTGACCGCTATTTCTTCAACCCCCAGATAATGACTTTTGTTTGTTTGTTTGTTTGCTTGCTTGCTTTGCTTGGGTCCCACCCAGCAATGCTCAGGGCTTCCTCCTGGCTCAGCACGCAGGAGTCATTCCTGATGGTGCACCCGGGATCTGGGGATGAATCCAGGTTGACCTGTGCAAGGCAAGCGCCTTACCCATTCTACTATCTCTCTACCCCACACCCCCAGGTGAACTTTTATGTACGTAAAACTCCAGGAAAAAAAAAAAAAAACATTTGCAAAAGATTCCTCCCAAAAGCCAACCAGAGCTTTCTCCTCTCACTCATGTTTTCACTCAGCATCTCATTGGTTATCTCTTTTTTTATCCTGGAGAAGCTCTTGTGCTCACCAGAACAAGAACTTCGCCTTTCTCTTCCCTCAGGGCCTCCTAAGGAAGTTTCCCTCAATAGAAATGCTCTTGCAGGGTCCGGAGAGATAGCACAGCGGTGTTTGCCTTGCAAGCAGCTGATCTAGGACCTAAGTGGTTGGTTCGAATCCGGTGTCCCATATGGCCATTCCCCCCCCCCTCCCCGTGCCTGCCAGGAGCTATTTCTGAGCAGACAGCCAGGAGTAACCCCCCCAGGCCTACTAGGAGTGATTTCTGAGCGTAGACCCAGGAGGAACCCCTGAGCCCTGCTGGGTGTGACGAAAAACCAACCAACAAACAAACAAAAAGAAATGGTCTTGCTTCACTATTTTTTTTTCCTCCTGAAACTTTTTTCCTGTGAGGGACTCAGATTGTGCCAAGGTAGAGCTGATTCCCCTTTTCTCTGAATAGCTCGACCTGATCCTTTAGCTTCCTATGCCCTATGTTGGACAGAAAAAGTGGGTTTCAGGTCTCTCTCTCTCTCTCTCTCTCTCTCTCTCTCTCTCTCTCTCTCTCTCTCTCTCTCTCTCTCTCTCTCTCTCTCTCTCTCTCTCTCTCTCTCTCTCTTTCTCTCCTCTCTCTCCTCTTTTGAGATCAGACATACTTCCTGCTATCTAATCTCTGTCCCCACTTGAAGTGACATTGTTTTTTATTTTTTGGTTTTGGGGCCATACCTGATGGTGCTCAGGGGTTACTCCTGGCTCTGCACTGAGAAATCGATCCTGGCAGGCTCGAGGGACCATGTGGGATGCTGGGGATTGTCACCCCCTCCCAGGGTAGAATGGTACTTTTACTGGTCAGACCTGCCCACATCTGGGAGGGGTCTATGGAAGGGAACAAAAGAGTTGCCTCAGGAGTGTAAAGGGGATTCAGCCAGAAGCTGCCGGAGAGCTGGCTGGATGGAGGATTAGGAAACAGGTTGAGAGGCGGGGCGGCTGAAATAGGCTGCTTAAAAGGTGAGCCTAAGTGGCTAGGGCATATTATTAATAAAGCTTCATGTCTCCTGAAACCTGACTGCCTGTGGATCATTTCCTCACCGCTCCCCTGAACACTCAGACCCTCTGGCTAGAGGGAGTTGCAGGTGCCTGGCCCTGGGCTGGTAAATAAAGGCCTCACCATCTATCCATCACCATCCACAACCATCTGGGACTCTGTAATTGATATGTATTTCTACAGGGGATTGAACCCCCTGGGTTGGCAGAGTACAAGGCAAATGCTCTACTGCTATTCTTTTTTTTTTTTTTTTTTTTTTTTTTTTTTGGCTTTTGGGTCACACACGGCACTGCTCAGAGGTTATTCCTGGCTCCATGCTCAGAAATTGCTCCTGGCAGGCACGGGGGACCATATGGGACACCGGGATTCGAACTGATGACCTCCTGCATGAAAGGCAAATGCCTTACCTCCATGCTATCTCTCCGGCCCCTGCTCTACTGCTATTCTATCACTCCAGCCCCATTAAGGACATTATAGGAAAAAATTTGACAGGCTATGTCAAACTAACTGGAAAGGAGAAATGGCCCCAAGAGGCCTACATGACCTCCAGTACTCAGCCTGCATCTCACCTTAGCAGCCAGTGGCTTGGACCAGTGGGGAGACTGTCAGGCCTGGCTGAAAGCCAGCACTGAGATGACCTGAGGTGTGCAGGAAAGAGCAGCAGAACCTTGGGGATAATGGAGTGGGTTGGGGCTCAGAGTGGAGAGGAAACACAAGGAGCAGAAAGGTGGAGCTGGAGCCATAGCACAGAGGATAGCACAAAGCACTTGCACACTTGGAAGATCCAAGTTCAATCTTCCACATCCCTTAGGGTCCTCAGGTGCACTGCCAGGAGTGATTCCTGAGTACAGAGCCAGGAGTAACCCTGAGAACTTCTGGGTGTGGCCCCATGTTGGGTTACACCTTATTTTACCTGTTTATCCCTGGTTTCTTTATCTTTGTTTGTTTACAACTTGGTTTCACCCAAAATATTGTTTTACTGCCCCACCCAGGGGTGATCTCTGGACTCAATAAAAATCAGCAGTTCTGGTAGTCATCGAGGTCCTTACTAGGTAGAAGACTGCCAGACTACACATTTCATCTTCAGCCTGGTTTGGATTATTTCATGCACACCCTGATTCAGTCTCATTCACTTGGAGCTGGAAATATAGCACTTGGGGTGGTTTTACAGCCCCAAACCCAAAAATAAATTAATTAAATTTAAAAACAAAAGAGCACGGGGCCGGAGAGATAGCATGGAGGTAAGGCATTTGCTTTTCATGCAAAAGGTCAGTGGTTTGAATCCCGGCATCCCATATGGTTCCCCGAGCATGCCAGGAGTGATTTCTTTTTTGTTTGTTTGTTTTTGGGCCACACCCAGCAATGCTCAGGGGTTACTCCTGACTGACTGCTCAGAAATAGCTCCTGGCAGGCTTGGGGGACCATATGGGACACCGGGATTCGAACAACCACCTTTGGTCCTGGATTGGCTGCTTGCAAGGCAAACGCCGCTGTGCTATCTCTCCGGGCCCTCTTTTTTTTTTTGGTTTTTCGGGCCACACCAGTTTGATGCTCAGGGGTTACTCCTGGCTAAGCGCTCAGAAATTGCCCTTGACTTGGGAGGACCATATGGGACGCCGGGGGGGGGGGGGATCGAACCCCCATCCTTCCTTGGCTAGTGCTTACGAGGCAGACACCTTACCTCTAGCGCCACCTCACTGGCTCCGCCAGGAGTGATTTCTGAGCATAGAGCCAGTAGTAACCCCTGAGCGCTGCCGGGTGTGACCCAAAAACCAAAAAATAAAAGAGCACAAAGGTGACCCCTCATGTTTGGGATAGTCAGAGCTGGTCACCAAGTTGCTCCACTCAGCCGCCTATCAGGTCCTTTCTGGAAGGTTCTGCACTGCGCTCAGAACAGGCAGGACCTGTTCCTAAGGTGACCCTTGTGCTGGGAAGGCACCTAGGAGATTCTCCAACACAGCAGCCGCCTCAGCCAAGCGGCTTTCTTGGGGGACTTCATTTCAGGAGTTCTGGAGATATCCAAGAGGTAAAATCTATCTTTTGGGAGCTGGAGTTATAGCACAGCAGTAGGGCATTTGCCTTGCAAGCGGCTGGTCCAGGATGAACCTGGGTTCAATTCCTGGCATCCTATATGTTTCCCCAAGCCTGCCAGGAGCGATTTCTGAGTGCAGAGCTAGAAGTAACCCCTGAGTACTGACAAGTATGGCCCCAAAACAAACAAACAAACAAAAATTCCATCTTTCCAGTCTGAGGACACTTTATTTGCAGGAAGTCAGGGCAGGGTCAGGGGCCCTGGTGGAGGAGAGGGGCCGGGCAGGGTGAGGGCGGTAGCTGGGGGTGGGAGGAGAGAAGGGCCCCAGACACAGAGGTGACTGATGGCTTCTAGAAGCTTCCAGCAGCTGCAGTCCCCACATCCTCGGTGTTCATTCTTTGCGTCAGCTCAGCGAGACATCATTCGTACAAACTCTGCCCGGCAAAGCCACAGTTTCAGGGGGAGGTTGGTGAGGGCGACTCCGAAAAAGAGCATCAGGGCCAAACACACTGCCCTTTTTTGGGGGTGGGGGTGGGGGGGGAGATTGGGTCACACCCGGCAGTGCTCAAGGATTACTCCTGGCTCTACGCTCAGAAATCGCTCCTAGCAGGCACAGGGGACCATATGGGATGCCGGGATTCAAACCACCGTCCTTCTGCATGCAAGGCAAATAGCCTACCTCCATGCTATCTCTCCGGCCCCCACACTTGGCCTTTACTTTGTCTACAAGGAAACTCCTTGGTGAAGCTTGGTAGAGCTCAAACTTCTATCAACCAGCTTTCCTGGGCTCCCTGTCACCCTGAACCCCACTTCCCTCTGCAAGGTGGGACGCTGAGACAAGACAAGCTTGCCTGGACAAGCACTCAGACTTTCCTAACGGCCAAGTAGCTTCCTTTCCTTTTTCCTTTTCTCTTTCTTTCCTCATAGATCCCTATGACAATGATGGGGGACAGGCATAGGTGTCTGTGTCTTTCAGCAGCCCGTCAAAAACTCCGGGACACAAGAGGCAGGGCCAGGCCTGGCCTGAGTTTGATCAGCCCCCCTGAACCATGTGGGAAGCATCCCCCAAAAGCAAATGTCCTTTGGATTAAACAAAACAAAACAAAACAAAAACCTGGGGTTGGAGCGGTGGTACAAGTGGTAGGGCGTTTGCCTTGCACATGGCTGATCTAAGATGGTTTGATCCCCTGGTGTCCCATATGGTCCCCCAAGTCAGGAGCGATTTCTGAGCTCATAGCCAGGAGTAACCCCTCAGTGTCACCGAGTGTGGCCCCCAAAAACAAACAAACCAAAACTCACCCCATTCTGGGGGATAGTACAAGAAGCTGGAGCATGAGCTTCGCACTGACTTTGTGCTTCTATCCTTGGTCCCCCAAAAACCGAACCCTGCCAGACAGGTTCCCAGAACCCCCACCGAACCTGTGTAGTGTCCATATGGAGGGGCGTGTCTCAGTACCTTCAAAGTCCACCAGGCCGTCCCCGTTGAGGTCCATGTCCCGGAGAATTTCGTCCGTCTCCCGCTGGGTGAGCCTCTCGCCTAGCAGGCCCTTGAGCGCCACCCGGAGCTCCCCAAAACTGATGCGGCCGTCTCCATTGATGTCGAACTGTGGTGGTATTGGGGGTGCTGGTGACTCACGTGCCCCCACCCCTCTAACCCACTGTCCTCCCCCCACTTTCCTTACATCCCTCAGGCTGGTACCTCCCGGAAGGCATCTCGCAGTTCCCGGACCCCGATCATGTCGGCGGTCTCAGCCAGCAGCTTGGGGCCCATCAGTTCCACAAAGTCTTCGAAGTCCACCTTCCCGCCACCTGGGGGACACAGCCATGAGACACCCAGCTCCCTCTTCCCGCACGCTGTCCTCTCCTCTGCCCTTTGGGTCCCCCAGATTGGACGGGTCATATGTGCTGGGGACATCACACTCAAACAGGCACAGACTTGGTCCCCAAAAGAAAAAAAAAACATTGGGGGGATATGGGGAGGATCATGAAGGGTGTGGCACAGGGGCTGACTCCTAGCTCTGTGTTCAGGACTCACACCAGGGCTGACCCCTGGTGGTAATTAGGGACTCCAGGGCAGAGCTGGGGATGAGCCTAGAGTCAGCTGTGTGCAAACCAGGCACCTCACCCCTGAACTATCTCTCCAAACCTTAAAAAAATTTTTTTTAACTTTTTGTTTTGTTTTGTTTTTGGGTCCCTCCCAGTGGCAATCCGGGGTTACTTCTGGATCTGGGTTCAAGAATTATTCCTGGCAAGCTTGTGTACCCTATGGGATTCTGGGGATTGAACATTCAAAGCAAACGTCCTCCCTGTTGTGCTATCACTCTGGCCCCCTCAATGCTTCTTCTTCCTTTTTTGTTTTTGGGTCACAACTGGTGGTGCTCAGGGTTATTCCTGGCTCTGCACTCAGAAATCACCCCTGGCAGGCTCGGAGGACCAAATGGGATGCCAGGAATCGAACTGGGTCTATCCTGGGTCTGTACGTACAAGGCAAATGTCCTACTGATGTGCTATAGCTCCCGCCCCTCCCTCAATCCTTCTTGAGGCCTTCCTTGATTTTCACAAAGAGTCTGCTGGGGTTCTGGTGTGGCCCCAGTGAGCTGGCTGTGAGAGCTTCCTCTTTCAGAGACTTAGTTTCCTCAGCGGTGGTTTTTTGGGTCACAGGGTGTCTTCCTGGCTCGACTCAGGCTGTGCTCTGATGCAGGGGACTCAAACCACAGGTAGGGGTGCAGATTCAGCGCATGCAGAGGGAGGGGCAGGACCTACTGATCTGCTGGGAAATCTCGATGAGCTCCATCTCGGTGGGCATGTACCCCAACATTCGCATGCAAGCGCCCAGATCCCCACAGCCAATGAAGCCGTCCTGGTTCCGGTCAAACTCCTGGAAGGCTGTCTGCAGCTCTGCCAGGCAAAGGGAAAAAGGAAGCAGCTTGCTTTTCTCTGAGTTCAATATCAGTCCCTTCCTCTCAACACCCCATTTTTTTTGGCTGCCTCAGGACCTTTGCATGTGCCTTTTCTGGAACGTGTAACTTCCAACAATTGTTTGAGGAGAGCTATGGGTCAGCCTCTGCTCTGAATACTGGCTATATGGGAGCGAATAGAAGAGAGAGAGAGAAAGAGAGAGGGGGAGGGAGAGAGAGAGCGCCTAAAGGTCAAGAATCTAGTAAGCCTAGTCGGGGGGTTTCACCCTGGCATCCTGGGGTCATGTCCTGGCCACTGTCCTTCCTGCTCTCTTCCTGCTCAACAATGTCCCCTCTAAGTTTGTCCTGGGACCCCGATCTTCTCACTTCCTTCAGGGCAAATCGTGTGACTCCTGCCTTCTGGTGCTCCCAAGAGCCACTGAACAATGCTGGAAGGGTCACAGGCCTGGACAGGGACAGGCAACTGACCACTGGCCAACCCCTCACCATCCTGATGGATATGTGTTGGGTTTTGGGATCACAGCCAGGAACATTCCTGGGGTTGCTTAGTAGGCCATCTGGGTTGCTGAGATGGAACTGAGGTGCTTACTCATTGGACCATCTTCTGGCTCTCCTGCTGGGGCTTGTCTGAGGTTGTTACCCAGGTCCCAGCTGCATTTTTGCTTCTTCTTTCTCCTCTTGAGGTCATGCCCACCCTGTGCCCACCATATGCCCACCTTATGCCCACCTATGCCTGCCACTGTCTTCCGCCTTTCCACTCTGCATTCAACTCATGCGCATCCATGCCCACCCCATGCTCACCAGTGCCCGCCCTTTCAGAAAGTTCAGACCAATCAGCCCATGTCCTTTTACCTTCAATCTCCTCTGGGCGCAGCTCCCGATTCTGAGGGGCACAGAGAGATGAGGGTCCCTAGACTATCCAGGCACACTCAGCCCTGAGGGCCCCCTTGTCTGTGGGACTCTGTTCACCCCGGTTCCCTTTGCACTGTGAGGGTGTGGCTGAGCCACACAGGCCTCGGTGTCCCCATGTGTCACATCAGTCCCTCTCCCTCAGCTTCCTACACCCACACCTTGGTCGGGTCTCTGGATCATGCTCGGCTGCAGAGAGCAAGCAACCCCTCCAGGTTGGGAGGCACCGAGCAGACCCCAAGGCTGGGCCATGAGCCCCCAGCTCTGGGGACCCTGGCTTAACAGGTGCCCAGCCTCACCCCCCTCCAGCCCTGGAGCCCCTTCTATCTCAGGCAAGGGGTCCAGGACCCTGGGAAGGAGCACATAGGAGGGCCTCTCATCCTTCAAGGCCTGTGTGCCCCTCAAGATCCAGGGGCAAACCCAGGGCACTGACAAGGGTACTAGGAATGTCGGGGGGCTTGAGAGCACATGAGTGAGGCTCTGAGTCTGGGGGTGACAGTGCCAGATCAGGAAGAGCAGCTGCAGCATCAGGGGGGTGGGTGGGTCAGGGACCATGTCTGCCTAAGACCAGACTAGGTAAGGTTGGAGTCTGGGGCCTGGGGGCTCCTGGGGGCATCCATTTTTGGGTCTTATTCCAGTCACCTCCACAAGTCTCTGTGGGGTCTTAAGGCCTGGGGGCCCCCTCAACTTCCTCCCTTCAGTCCCTGGATAGTTCCCCAAGGGCCCTGACCCCCAGAAAGAGATGGGGGCTCAGATGAACTTCAGCAGATATCAGGAACCCTCTGGCCCCCCACTGCTCCCAGTGAGAAGCTGGAATTTCCCAGCCTCTTGTAAGGAAGGTCAGCAGCCCTGGGTCTCTGGAGTTGATCTCTGAGCACCACTACAGTGAGGGCATCACCCCTTTTTCCCCTGCCCACCCCATCACACCAATCCAGAGGGTTTTCCTGGACCTTCCTCTGTGCCAGGGCCCAGCTCTGCCCAGGTCTGCCTGCTCACTCCAATACCCCGGGCCGGAGGAGGCTCAAAGAACAAGGGGATGGGCCACCCTCACTCAGGAGGACACCCATGGGCCCCCATCCTGGCTGCTCCCCCTGGGCTCACTCTGACTCAGGGGCTCTACACTCCGTGCTGCCTGCACCCCAGGCCCCTTACCTGCCCATAGGCCTCTTGAACCTGAGCCTCCAACTCCCGGAGAAGGGCCTTCCTGCTGGCCGCCGGGCTGATGGGGGACTGGCTGGGCCCTGGGGACTCCTCTGAGGCACTGGGGTCCCCCGGAGCCTGACTGTCCTCTGCAGGGCCCGGAGGGAGGGCCATGGGGTTCAGGGTTCCACGTGCTGCTGTCCAAGGTCTTCACCAGTTCCCCCACTCCCTGTGGGAAGGTGGTTAACTGGGAGAGGCTAGACTAGATCCCACAGGGTCTCTAGCTGCCAAGTTCTAGATCTTTCTTAGCTCCCCA
The DNA here is from genome assembly GCF_024139225.1 of Suncus etruscus. Lineage (NCBI taxonomy): Eukaryota > Metazoa > Chordata > Mammalia > Eulipotyphla > Soricidae > Suncus > Suncus etruscus. Next base: position 110,992,040 of record NC_064856.1, read on the forward strand.
TGTCCTCATACAACATTCCCCTGTCTCTGAGCCTATCCTGCACTCCAGGGTTCGGGGCTTTGTGTGCTCACAGTCTTGTCCTCAGCTTCTCTCTCTCTCTCTCTCTCTCTCTCTCTCTCTCTCTCTCTCCCCCCCCCCCCATCCTGGGGAGTCCCCTTGTGCCCCTATCCAGCTGTATGTGATTCTCCCTTCCCTCCCCATCTGTCCATCTGTGCTTTCAGCTCTTCTTCTTCTCCCAGTTCTGAATGTTGGGTTCCCCCAGCCCAGAAAAGGTTTGAGGGGGCCCGCCCACCCCCACTTACCTCCCTGCAGCGGCTCCTTGCCCCCAGAATGAGGTCAGCTGGCCCGGTCCGGCCCTGCTCCAGCCGCTCATGACTTATTCACCTGTGCCCCTGCCCCCCCAGACTCTGTCCAGGGGAACCAGATCCCCCGCAGTCACCTGAGCTGGGGCCCCACCGCTCCCTCCAGGCTGGAGCCTGCAAACAGCAGGAGCTTCTGGGACCAACCTCAGCTAGATGTGGGGTCACAGCCAGATCC